>NC_056726.1:421406625-421524125 GCF_019279795.1 Protopterus annectens | reverse complement strand
TCTTCTTACCCCCCTATATGGCCCTCTCCCTAAGCACAATATTTAATTACCAACTCCTCCCACTTTGCAGTCATTCCTTTAGTACTCAGAATTTAATTACAGCAGCATTCTACATTTCATTATAATAAGTGATTTTGTGTAGGTGAGCTACACAATGTAACTTGTCTACAGGTCGTGTTGTCCCTTGCATTTTGTGCTGTATGAGTAGCAGACATGATATGGATGGGGTGACAACTGATGTGCTATATTTTCAACTGCATGAGAGAGCGTACTACTCCTCCCACTGCCCCCCAACCCTATCTTACCCACTTAGATTTTCAACTGTGTAAGGGATGCTGATACCACTTCCACTGACCCCCAACCCTGTCTTACCCACTTACATTATCTGCTGCATGAGAGACGCTGCTACCACTACCTCTGACCTCCATGTCTGTCTTACCCACTTGCATTGTCAGCTGCATAAGGGAGGTTGCAACCACTTCCACTGACCCCTCCCCCCGCCCTATCTTACACACTTAGATTATTAGCTGCATGACAGAGTCTGCTACTGTTTCTATACTTACTCTGGGGCAGGATTCACTCTTTGCACACTTTCCATGGTTATTATGAACTCCGTGCACTCTGGATTTTTATGACAAAGCTGCTCCCTGCACTACTCCAAATGCCATCTCTGTGAATCAGCACATCTAAGTATGGTTAATCCAGAGAAAAACATTTATTTTTCTCAGCGGGGTGCCACTTGTACCTGTTTCAACCAACCTCCAGTAGCTTAAATCTGGTTAAGAAACTTCAAGCACTGAAGATTTTCTTCTGCATCTCACTATCTTTCTGTTGGTGTTCTACACCTACTGCAGACCCCCCCCCCCCCCAAAACCTAATTGTTCCATTTAAATGTCATTGCCATTAACTGCTCAAATGTATAAAACCTTCTTGCTTTTATACCACTTCTCCGCATTAGTGTCTCTCTGACTTGTATGCAATATTCTGTTCCTGTATATTTATTGTACAGTACTGTGTGCCTGTGGTGTTTTCAGTTGAAAACCTGGTATTACATTTGTTTTTGTAGCATTTCATCTTTCTGTAATTACTGCATCACACTCAGTGCTTGGAAAACTATCTACTATTTTACATTTTGCTGTATTCTTTCAACTGTAAATGCTGTGCTTTTGTTGAAATGGTTCCCAGTTAATTAGTCCACTACCCTAGCTAGCAAACATAAAATAAATAGGTTCATGGATAAGTACTAGGCAATCAGTCTGCATGCCATTTCAAGCCTAGCCAAAAAAACCCTGTTCAAAATTTCCATTTAGCCTCAAGGAGGACAAGACGAGATAAACCAGGAGAGAATCTGAGGCTGCCCATCCAATTATGTAGGTTTACCTTGACGGTAGCAGGGTGCTACTCTGCTTCACATGTAGTGGAAGTTTGTTCCAGAGGGGAGGGATATACTGGGATATGAATCTGTATCACAACATGTCTTATGTGGCTGTTGATGAAGGTTTAGTTAGTTTTACCGAGTATTTGATGTACCATTAGTTCTGCAAAGGAATTGGAGATCAAATAAGGTTGGATCTTTCTTAGCAAGAAAGGCTAGAGGTAGATCTCCATGGAAGAGTCTGTAGGCCACTGCGTACAGAGAAAGTCTGCCAGTCTCTCCTGATAAGTAAGATTTTTGAGGCCACTGATCGTTTTAGTTATGAATCTCTGAGGTCTTCCATGTTATGTGATATGTTTAGAAAAATACACTCTGAAAGGTGTGTTATATTCAGTAATGGATCTGATAAGATATGAGTAAAGGGGAATTAAGACTTCTTTGGATCTAGTGGAGGTGTCTGTGGAAATTAGATGACCCATATAAAAGGCTTTCCAAACTACTTTGGAGTTATGATCAAATGATATGGAATTATCAACATCAGTATCTAGACCCCTTACAACAGTGTCTGATTGGAGGAGTGCATCTCATGCACTGTAAGTGAAACTGTTTTCTTTACCAAAATGCACTGTGCTACATTTTTTTTACATTTAATTTGGGACCATTGTCCTTGCACCAGTTATTAACATGGTTTAAGTCATGTTGGAGCAATTGTGAGTCAGTTGAAGATCGAACAACACCCAAATTGCAGTCATCTGCAAACTTAGTTTATCATAGGCAAGAAGTGCTGGCGTGAAGGTCTGAGAATGCCAAGTAGGAAAATCAGACAGACCAGAGATAGAATTTACTCTACCTAGGGGATATTTCTAGCAGTGGGTGGCGTTGAGTTACCATGGCATCACATACTTCAGAAGTCGTGTCTCCGGATCTGATTTGGACAGATTTTGTGTAACTAGAGGTGCATTTATTTTGTATAGCACATTTTTGAAGCTTAGGCCTTGTCACTGATTCTTTTATTTTTATTTTATTTTACATTTGTTTACATGGTTAATACACAACAGACCATTTGTAGGTAGCGAGTAGTTCTACTTAACTGTATCATGAGCCATTACAATTGTTTAGTCATTTGACTTTCAGCTGTACATTGGTTTGAGGTCTGGCTTTTTTACGTGTTTATTATGAGAGGTGTGATTAATTACATAGGACATTTTCCGTAGCAATGGAGTTTTGTTATTCTTTTTTTCTTTCGTTGGGTGACTGCAAATTTGTCATCTGCACCCAGCAGAATGCTTTAATCACTACTTACCTTCAAAGCACTCATATTTTTGTTTTCAGACTAATATTTTGTACTCATTAATTATATTATTTACTTCTGGATGTTCAGTGTCTATGTTGTAATGGTTGTATGACATTTTTTTTCTGTATGTCTAAAATAGTTTGCTTTTTGAATATTGTTTTTGTTACTTGAAACTAAAACGTTATACTGCAGAAAGTAGCTTGCATATAGTTGTCACTAAGTCCAATAATGGAAGTGACATACACATTCTTTAATTTATTTATGTCCTCTGTTTCAGTTTAGTATCCATGTCCTTCTTTTGACAGCGCCTAGGGTATCCTAAACATTTCCAAGAAGAATTTGGCTAATCAATGATTTCTAAAGGCAACTGCATGGTGTTTAGCAGCTCGTGAATTATTGGTCCTACGACTCAAGACTACTTTTAAATCTTTTTATTTATTTAACTTAGTTTATGCATCGTTTCCCTTGTTATGATAATGAACTGGCACCCAGCAGACACTGCAAGTTATTTGAAATGAGCGAAGCTAGAATAAACTAGAAAGATAGCTAGAGGTCCCTGCTTTTGTTTTATTAATTGATGCTGGCAGGTTTTTAAAGGGGGTGATAATGAGCTTGGAGATTAATTATTCAAGCAGTATGATGCAGCAGAGGTTTCACAGCATGCTAATTGTTAAATCTCTCCGTGGCTTAGGTGCATTCTGAGATACGGAGTTGGAGAAAATTGCTGTGTAACCTATAGTGCACTGTTCAGTATGCTTTCTGATTAAAGAAAATCAAAATAAATGCTACATTAGAACCCAAATAAAATAATTACATATTCTCATGTTTTAAAGTAATTATCCATAAAGTGGTGACTTTTTTTGTGTAAATTGCCTCCGGGGGGGGGGGGGGGGTTCTTTTGTAAGCTGTCTCAAGAGGACATTCCATTGTAAAAAGATGCGATTGTGAATACTGTTACTTCCGGACACACCCTCCCCTTTCCCTTTTTTTGTTGGACAGTTCTCTGTTTATAGCAGCATTGTGAATATCTGCCTTAAGACGTTTGCATTTTTATGCCCTGCATTGTGCTATATGAGACATAGAGGTAGGAAATGTGTTTTTGTAAAATGCAGCCATGTGTTCACTTGCTACCTCTTCTTCCTTTTAGTCCCAACCTGCTCCAATATCTGAGCTAAACCTCTCTTTGAGAGGACATTTGTTTTGCATACGTATGAAGGGGGGGCATCCTGGTGTCTCATTCTCATGCACTTTTGGGTAGCCTTCCACCCAGCATAATGCCCTAGGTTTGATCCTTATGGCTGGCTTCTCCTCATTGATGCTTTGACATGATTGCCTCTTTTCACTTTTGTTATGCAGTGTAAAGCACTTAAACTCTGTGCTTAGAAAAGCTCTCTTTATGTTTTCTCAGCTAGCCATTCATGCTTTTGTGTGAAAGCAGGACACGGCAAGTATCTGACCAAATTTTATTGACATAAAAAATATTTCACTGTGCACTTCTGAAGTAGCAGTGCAGCAAGGAAATGCTGGCATTCAAAGCTGCATGGTCAGTTACAGTGGTGTGTGTGTGTGTGTGTGTGTGTGTGTGTGTGTGTGTGTCTGTGTGTCTGTGTGTGTGTGTGTGTGTGTGTGTGTGTGCGCGTGTGTGTGTGTGTGTGCGCGTGTGTGTGTGTGTGTGTGTGTGTGTGTGTGTGTGTGTGTGTGTGTGTGCACATGTATATAAAGTGTAGTCATTTCTCTAATGAGAGTGGTGCTGCTGTAAAAAGACAATGCACTTGCATGGTATGCTGCTGTTGTTCATGTGCTTTTGTATTAATAAATAAGTTACTGCTGGATCCTGCACACACTTTTAAATTAGAATTACCCCTCCCCCTCTCCCAGTTAGTTTATTTGATTTTTTTTTTTTATTTTGATTTTGCTATAATACAGGATCGACCTAACAGCTACCTACTCCTTCAGTCAAATGAACCCTTTGTTCCTCCTCTGGGTCAAGAGCCCTCTGACCTATTTGTTCCCCATTGGAAAAAAGAGCTCATTGTTGGGGAGTGGGGCAGGAGCCTCCCCTCCCCGAAGGCTTGCAGGTTCTGCAGTTGCTGCCTTCAGGAGATGCATTTATACTTACACAGCGGTGCAACTTCCCAACCTAATGGCACACTACTTGCAGCATAGGCTGGTTAGACTCTACATACCACCAGTGACATACCTGAATTCTTGCTGGTGTTACCATTTCAGGGAACCGAGATTCCTTCTTCCCACCAGGTTGGGCGAGCTAGGCACTCACTCCCATCCTCCCTTGCAGGGTCTCTCTAGCACTCAAACTACTTGTCAGGTGGGCTATCTCTGAGGTGCAATTATAGATTTATCTCTCTGCAGCATAGGGCTAGCTAGGTTCCCAACCCAGGTATGTTAGTATGCAAATAGAATGGAAGGTCATACAGCCTAATCACATTGTCTTAGTAATCATGGTATTGTGAAGGGTAGATCTGTACTAGTTCTTTTAACTCTAGTTAACATTACATCCAGATAGTGTGAAATGGTTGGATGGATGGATGCATGGATGGGAATTGAAAATATGTCGCGTTAAATGGCAAAAGCAAGGAAATGATGGATTTTGGTTCTATAATGTCCTTTAGAAAATGTGTTAATTTTATTTGTTTACTGTTGTAATGCATTGATTTCTGTGGACAAACTCCAGGCATGGCCCAGTATTTTTTCTTGTACAGATGTAAGTAAAAGCAGAAAACAATGTAATAAAAACAGTTTTGTCATGTTTAAAGCCATACAGAGTAAAATGTGTATGTAGGACTATTTCTGAGTGATCATATGGCTAGTAATTATCCTTGCTAAATAGAAAATTCCTTCTGTCTCATACCTTTTCACTCTTTGACTATTTGCTGCTGTTGAACACAGTTAAACACCTTCCTTTCTCTTTTCCAGTACTGAAATTTGGGCAGGTGATCACATCTAACCTGTGCTATGCCATGAGCTTGTCCTTTTTAATATATGGGCATTGGCAACAAAATGCAAGTTTTCATAACATGTAGTGTTAGTAACTTGCCTAATTTGTCTATTTCTCTATGTAGAGCCTTACCTAGGCCATAGCCTGACCCATCACAAATACAAATTGCCTGGAGTCTGTCCCATGCAGGCATGAATTCTGTTGTTCTAATCATCTACTAGCCTTTCTGTGACATAGTAAATCCTTATGTTTCCACAGAGCCATGTGTCTTTTAAGATTATGCCTTCTTGTCCACGTGTATTTTTTAAAAAAAATAGCAAGCACACTCTGCAATTCCTTATGTACTTGTGCTTCAGCCATTTCACTCCTGTGCCTTCTTTATTCAGGATTATAAGTGTTAGTTTCCTAGTCTGTCTTCCCCCTTCCTGTTTATTTGGTTTCTGATGCAGTCTGTGAAAAATATCTGCTGTGTTTATCTGAACTTCATCTGCTGTACCCTGTCCCTGCATTTGCAAACATGAGATCTGCAGAACTGTAAATGTTACTCTAGTGTACGTGTATGTGAGGAAGGAATAACTTGTTTTGCACTGGTGATGAGCCTTCCTAAATATCCCAATGTGTTGCCTGCCTTTCTTTATACTATTCCACATTCATCTGCACTTAGGCAACCTGACATAACTACCCCAAGCTATGTTAACTTATTTATTATTCCATTTCTTCCAATTGTGTTATCAGCAAAAATATGTTAAAAAATCTTGAGGGGGTAAAGTCGTCTCTGTAAAGGAGGGAAGCAAAACAACAGAAGAAATATCTAAAGGGAGGAGACAAAGAAAGGTACTAAGTGTTACAGTCTAAACCAAAAATAGCATGAGCCGAGCAGGGGCCACTCATGTGGCAGTCTAATATGTGTGGTATTAAAGCAGGGTCTATGTCACTCGTGGCAATCGAATATGTGTGGTATTAAAGCAGGGCCTGTGTCACTCGCTTGGCAATTTAATATATGTGGTATTAAACAGGGCCTATGTCACTCATGTGGCAATCTAGTATATGTGGTATTAAAGCAGAGCCTGTGCCACTCAAGTGGCAATCTGATATATGTGGCATTAAGTTTAGCACGTTGTCTCTAGCATCACCTAAGAACAAATCTTTCTTGAAGCCCTGTTGGAGGTTGGCTTTGGCAGGCTATTACTAAAACCTAGTCAAGAAAGGATAATCTTACAGCTTCCTAACTTTTAGTGGAGTAATATGAGGTCAAGCAGGAAATAAGCGCACAAGTATGGTCATTTGTTCTGTTAAGCGAATGATCAAATCATGGGCAGCAGAACACTGAGGAAAAGGAATGTAAGCACCACACCATCTGTGAGAACTAAAACCATACCTCTCAACTGTCCACATTTTCCACGAATGTTCATTTTTTTGCCTTATATATTTTGGTCTGGGAATAAATAAATAAATAAAATATTGTATGAATATCTGTCACAAAGTCAAAGTCCACTACAAAAAAACAGTTAAAATCCTTTGTACAGAGCAGTAAATATTTTATCAAATGGGTCCACATGTCCATATAACTGGAATAATGAAAAAAAAATGTAGAGGGTAGCAAGTTTCAAACCTCTGACATTAGGTTCTATATATTATTTCTGTATCCACTACACTAACAAGCAGTTTTAGCAGCAATAGCTGCACAAGTCTTCCTCAAGCTATGCAAGTACAGACTGCCTGGGCCACTGTGTTGTTTTTGTTTCATATTCTTTTACTCTGATTTTATCACTGTTGTATATCTTCTTTAATTTTGCATTATGCCTGAAAACAAAAGGTGTGTACAGACTTTGAAAAATGAGTATGAAATGTATTACAATATTTATGAGATTTATATTAATGTTACTGTCTGTCTCACTGTTCCTTTAGTGAAAATGTTTACATGTTTGTGTCTTCATCAGTATGTTTTATTTGTATTAACTTTGCAGCAGTATGTTTAACATTAGAAGGATTAATTAGTGTTTAATGCTTGTCGCTCACCATTTCCCACATTGCATAAGCAAACATTAACGTGACAGTAGTTTTGTTTAATATTGTGCACACCCAAGTATACATGATATTTTCAGCTTCCCGTGTATTGCAGTATGATAACACTACACGTGTTTATGGAAAAAAATGTGTGTCAGTGTGTTTATCTTTTCTTTTGTGTACATTGTCGGAAAGTTACTTGGTAAATCTGCTCAGTGTGAAAACAAGAAGCACCTGTTTTGATAGAAGTCGACTGACTGCATTGCAAAAAAGTGCCCTTGTGTGGAGGGTCATAACTGCAGGGAGAGGTATCTTGGTATCTAATGCAATGAATCCCAGCTTTGTACTTACAGACTTCATCAGTTTTCTTCCTAGTTGTGATCCTGCAAGTCTGCTGTGTGCTTGACATGCCTCTGAGTATTGACTGTAGGATGTTTGATATGTTTTGTCACCTCTAGGGAAAGGGGGGTATTTAAGTACTGTTACATCCAATGTACTCTGACATTGCAAATGTTGTGTCTGGACTTTTATTGGTCTTGTCTAGGTGTTGCTTTTCCCTACAAAAGCTGTTCTCCTAGCTGTTTTGTTGATAAAATACAAGATGTGAAGGAGTAGATTGGCGAGGAAGTGGGCTGAGGTGAGCTGTATCCAAATTAGCTAGGAAAACCTGAGCATCCTGACTACAGATGTTGGGTTAAGTGTAGTATAAATGTATGAAAACATTACCACTCTGTCTCTGCTGCCATCATATGTTTAGGTCTCTAGCTTGGTGGTAGGCTAACCATGGTGCAAAGCAAGACATCTACGTAGAGATTTTTAATTATCCTTGTGACTTGCAATGGCTGACCATTTTTTTTTCCAAAAACATATTATGATTACTGGGAGAAAGTCACATCTTAAGCCATTCATTTCTGTTTATTTATGGCTGTGTGGCCACATAAATGAAACAAACATTATAAAACCTGCAGGTGGAGAACTGCAGACTACTGTATAATTTAATTTGCCACATTTAAAATAAACATGAATGTACTTTAAATTTTATCTTATTGCAGATGACATTTGTTCTAATATGTTTTCATTTCTCCCCACATCCCTCCTGTTGCTGCTGATCACGTGCTCTAAACCAGACCTATTTGTACCCTCTGGAGGGGCTGGCAAAATTCCACCACAGGGCTTGTGAGAGTTCACTGTACCCCTCCATGGAAAGCAGAGCTCACTGACTCTTCCTGTTTGAGCTCATCCACCCTCCATCAGGGGGAGAATTGGGAGATGGGACATTATATGTGCAGCCACAGGAGCAGGAATGTTTTGGATATGAAGGGAAAACCATAAAAGGAGCAGAGCGTACATGTGACAGTGCATTATTGCATCAAATTTTGCACACACCCAAGCCTCTGACCACTACCATACAAAAAGGTAGCATGCTTCTCAGACAGGAAATGCTGACCAGTCTCCACCATGAAGCATGCTGCCACTAACAGAAATCTTGCCTCTCTCCTCTCACCCCAGGTCAGGCAAACAAAAGAGCTGCTCATTCCAGCCTCATTGCTTGGCTTCAGCTGGGTCACAGTCAGATCTCTCTCCCTATGTACCACTGAGCCAGGAAAAGTTGTTCTAATAAATTAATAATTAAGCTGGCAAAGTCTGCTTACCACATATTACGTGTCTCAGTCTGTGTGAAGAGTTAATAAGAAAAGACCTGTTACAACTCTGGTTACATGTGTGACAAGAATACAAGATGTGAAGGGATAGGTCGGATAAGAAGTGGGCTGAAGTGAGCTGTATCCAGATTAAGTGTGCGAACTTGAGTATCATGTCTACAGAATACAGCGTTCTATTTTTGCTATAGCTACAGCCTGTCTTCGGCATGGCCTACCCAATACCCACTGGCTTCCTTGTATTTGTTTCTACAGCGCTAGCTGGATGATGGACCCCTTCCTCAGGAATGAATTTACCTAGGTGCCTTGGTCATATGCCACTCAGGCAGTTCTGCCATAGCTTGTACGTGCTCCTTAACTCAGGCTGCTAGATCTGTTGACAGGGATCTGATCACTGCACTATCAGCCTAGGTCTATACCATTTGAAAGCCAGTAGTTGTTTTGTTTAATGAGTATACTGAGTGGAAATGATGTCGGCATTGTAAGGCTGGCAGCAAATTTGTTTTATATAATTTTGTCTCAGAAGACCGTCACCATAGAGAGTGCCCATAGTCTATGATAGCACGGTACAGCCACCACTGTTCTTCATGTCTTGTGCATCTTTTAGAAATGTTCTTGTACTATGTATATATCAGACATAGCATAAGTTGCTCTGGATTGCATATTACAAGAGTTGTAGCTTTTTGCTGCAGCATAGCTGTATGACATTAAACAAAGTCTGGTTTAGGCCAGAAATGTCATCCTTCATTAGGCCCACAGAGTCTTAATGCTTCCTTCCCTAAAGGTTTCTGACAACCTTAGGTACCGCTTTAAATATTTCTGGTTGCACTACAGTTGTTTTAATTTGTCTGTGTTGTATTGCTTCCTCAGTGCGGGGAACTTCGCCTGTGGCTTTATCCTAAATATTTTTTTCTGGTCAGTAGATTTCTTCATAGTACTGCAAGCATGTTACTGGAGTTCAAGTGTGGTGTCTTGTATACTATACCAGGGTAAGAAATGGCTTATTCCCAAAGTCTGTTAGGGCCTGTAATAACTTTTATCAGTATCTCTCGTTTATACGTCATTAACATTCTTACTGTCAAGCATCTTCCCACAGATAAGGAAAGCTGTACCTGTTATCCCATTTCCCAATGGTAGACCTAGGAAACTGTTGTAGACCTACAGACTCATCACCCTATTTTTTACTCTGTCCAAAATCATAGACAAAGCAGTTTCAGCTCAGCAGAGAGAGAGTGTCAGTGAAAGTAACAGTACTGCTGCTGCTCTGATTTCTCTGCCCACATTTGTGAAAACGTGGCTCTTGGCTTACTTAGCAGAGCTGTTACGTGGATCACATCTTTGAAGGTGACCTTTTTTCCTGGCTTAATGTCTGCTAGTCTTTTTTTTTTTTTGTCATTTCACCCTTAGCCCTCTTTATGCATTTTGTTGCCTTGTTGGTCACTTCCACATAACTCCTCCTGTGGTCCTCCACCTGTCCTGTTTCCTGTATTTTTCCCTCGTCACTTATAAGTGTTTTTACTTCCTTCCTAAACTGCTCTGGTTTTCTCATTCCTTTAATCTTTACAGCCATTTATAACCCTTTTTGCATTCCATAATCCATTTACTATACTCCACAGTTCCCCTCCTGTCATTTGTTTTCCTCCTTTGTTCCAGAACCCTTTCCTCATTAATGCCTCAATCTTTCTTTATGTAGCCCAAAAACGTTTTTTAAACACATTTATTAAATTATTGCTTAGACATATGCACACATACAGTAATAGAAACAAACCTTATTAGTTTTGGATTCCAAGATGGTGGACGTCCTATAAGCACCCTCTCCATGAAGGTCCCACCTAAATTCAACCAAACAGAGAAATAGCCACAAAAATTCAGTTATTAAAAGAAATTCCTGACATCACCTGCAATCTTCATCTCCAGACAACTGAGAATAGAGAAAATATCACTAAACCAGGAAAATATTTGTTAAATAAAGTCTCTGGATACGCGGGAGACTCCTCACCATGCGTAAAATCCAGGCCTCCAAAGACAAGCCCACTAGTTCTAATCCAATGCAGGCCCCATAAATGTAAGAATATGTCCAAAGAAAGCAAAAATATGGAGACTCAAATCAACAAAACAAAGCTATCAGCTATAGCCTCACTAGAAAAAGAAACGGTATCCAAAAGACAAAGAATAATCAAATAGCAAGAATCAGCTAAGCCCAACACAAAACATAAGTCAGATCCAAGCTTCCACATGGACGAACTCAAGGATTCCCTGCTACCACTTCAACTAGCAGAGCAAGGCTTCTCTGAGTAGTTATCCTGTTTTGGCAATAAAATAAATCAATTAGTGGAATGCATGAACAGCGTCGAGGAAAGAACCACAGCCAACTAACATCAGCTAGCCCTGTTAAAGTAAGAATTAAAAACCAAAGACTCTACGCTGTCAGAGATTCAACAAAAGCTTATCAACCTTGAGGCGAGAAGCAGGCGCAATAATATATTAATTAGAGGTGTACCTGAGTCCTATGAACACAACCAGTTGATCCAAATCACAATGCAGATATTTGCACACATACTATACACTGATGCAAAGGCAAGCAGAATAATTATTGAGAGGGCACATCGAGCATTGCACAAAAAACAAAACAATGACACCCAAGACAGATTTATGTAAAGCTGTTAAATTTCCAGGATGTGCAAAGGCTACTCTTGGAAGCCAAAAAGCAAAACCCAATAATTTGGAACAGTCATAAGATTTCGCTCTCACAAGACCTCCCGATGGCCATAAATGAAAGGCAGCAAAAGCTCACACCATACTGTGCTGAGCTTATAAAGTGCAAAGTGAAATTCCAAATGAGGTACTCCAGCACATTGATATTTTATAATAAGGAAGTGAAATATGCTGTTGACTCACCCAAGGACGCAAAAGCTACCTTTTTAAAATGTTTTGGTAAGACACCGGAGCAGTGATCAGCTCATTTGCATATGATTGTTGGATCCGCTCACTTACAGGCTAGTTTTATGTAGTAATTTTGGTATCAAATTAATCTGATTAAGCTAGTCATTCTTTTTTAACCTACTTTTCTTTATTGGGAAAGCTAAATTGGAAATGACCATTAAACAGGAAATGAGCCCTCGGGAACGTCCGTAACAGCCCGTGTTGTGGAGTAGGAGTGCTTTTAAAGCACCAGTGTCCATCACTGACACCAGCAACTTCCTCTCCTCGACCAACTCACCCGACCATGGCTACAGGGAACTGTAATGGCTCTTGGAAAGCTCTTCTGGCCCTATAGCCACAAGTTTCACCATGTTATTCTGTAAATATAGTACTGCGCATAGTCTGTATTAACAGAGAATACATTTCACCTGCAATTTTGAAGCCTAATGTGGATTCTGTCATGGCTAAATCCAAAAGGAAGGTAATTCAGGATATATGTATATACATAATCCCCAAGTACTTAATGCCTTACATGCAGTTACATTATGTAGACTATATACTTAGTGTGGTCTACATAATGAATGTTGACTCTAACCTCCCAGGGCAACAACTGGCTGATTGGGACTTTTTCTTTTCTTTTTGAGGACTTTATCCTAAAGGTATCGGTGGTGCAGTGGTTAGCATTGTTGCCTCACAGCAAGAGGTTCTCCGGTTCGATCCTCGGCTGGGGTGCCATTTGTGCGGAGTCTGCATGTCCTCCCTGTGGTTGCGTGGGTTTCCTCTGGGTGCCCCGGTTTCCTCCCACATCCCAAAGATATGCAGTAGGTGGATTGGACACTCTAAATTGGCCCTAGGTGTGAGTGTGTGCCTTCTGTGGAAGGTTGGGTGCCGGGCTGGCAACTCGACACTGTAAAACTCCACTGCCAATCATGAGCAGACGGGTGATCCACTGTGGCAACCCCTAACCGGGAAAAGCCGAAAGAAGAAGATCCTAAAGGTATCTGGTAACGTGTTCATATACTGTTTAATTGTATGGGTTAAGGCGCATCATACTTAAGTAGCATTATTCTTTCACATAACATTTTATTTATTATTAAGCCTACTAGGTGTAATAGTTGTAGGTCTGTAATTGTCATATAGGGAATTTAATCATCATAGGCAATAAGAACTTCATATTTTTCTATAAGATACTGTTGTGTTTAGATGCACAATCAGGAGTGTAGTGGATTGTTAGGGTAAAGGGATGACTATTCTAGGAGTCAGTCTAGAAATGTATATATGGTTTAGTTTTAGTAATTTGTTAGTTTGTTTATTTAGATTATTAGTAACAGGGTACTTGTTCTTATTAAATGCTCAAAGTGCGACACGATCCTACCCTGCAATTACTCTGTCAAGCTCTTTCAAAATATGGGGATAGGTGGGTAGGCACAGATGAAAGAACTAGGTGCTACTGCTCCCATGCTACATTTTTGGTATTTTTTTTTTACCCAAGAAAAATGGGTCGAGCCTTTTGGGAAAACACATATCTTAATGTATTAACACATATGCTTACTCTAAATATTATGCCTTGGCTATGTGGATCATAGACTCCTAGAATGTGAGAGGGCTACAGAATAAGAATAAAAGAAATCTGCTGATGTACCTCATTTTTAAATCAGAGGCAAACATATGCTTCATACAGGAGACTCATGTTTAAGGACGATTGGAATGGGATCCCAAACAAGAAGTGGATAAAAACTATAATTGCAGCTGGAGACAGCTCTAACTCTAAGGGCGTAGCTACTATAATTAAAAATTCATTTAAACCACAAATTTTTGAGCACAATTTTGATATAAAAGGTAGATGGTGCTACTTTGTAGCCCCCAATCCATTAAAAGGAAAACCAACATCATTCTTGATGTTTACGGCCCCGTACAAGACAACAAGATTTTATTTTGGAAATATATAACATAATTGTCAAATTCCCTGATCATGATTGCATCGTAGGAGGAGACTGGAATGCAGTAATTGACCCAGGCATCAATCGAACTAGCAGCCCCTCCTCATAGAACCTACAAGCATCAATTGCCCTAGACAAGCTTATGACTGACTTAAAATTAGTAGACCCTATTTAATTTGGCAAAGGACAGGAGAAAAATTATCTTTATACATACTACTTGAAATGTCATGATACATGGTCAAGAAAAGACTTCTTTCTCATCTCAGCGACGTTACTAGTAAAGGAAATTAAATACTTCTCCGAACCCAGACTTATCAGACCATTCGAAAATTACCCTACAAACTCGCCCAACAGGTAATAACGTGAAAAACAAAAATGCATGGAACTGGTTTCTCCAACAACCTTTTATCTAAACCAGAAGTGGTGCAGGAGACACTGGACACCCTTCTTAGGCTTACCACCTGTCCCACTTTGCGCGGGACAGTCCCTCTTTGGGCAGCTGTGTCCTGACTATCCATTTTTACATGTCCTGACATGTTAAGACAAAATTATTTCCTATATTTTATGTAATAGTTGCATAAAACAGTTATTCTGTATCTAAAGTACCTAAATGTTATAAAAAACAGAATAAGCAAAAAAAATGCTATGAGAATAAGCTTTTATTTAGGCAAAAAAAGTAAAGTTCTAACCTTTGTACTGACCGTGGGTATGTGTCGGCCTGTAAAATCTCATGTTTGTACCAAAAATGTCCCACTTTGGCCATTTGAAAAGGTAGCAACCCTAACCCTTCTTGAACTAGAAAAGAACATAGATAGCATTAATATCCCATATGATGTCCAGTGGGCAGCCTGTAAGGCTAATTTGAGAGGTATACTAATTCAGAAGGCGATGCATTTCAAAAGAATTGCTAAAGAAAAAGAAAATAAACTTATAACAGATCTGAAAGTGCTTGAATACAAGCAACAAATCAGACCTAACGCTGACACTGAGAAGACTATAAACAACGTACGAACGGAATTATTTGAACTGCACCAACATAACTACTCCCTTCATGAGCTAAAATGCTTGGCCAACTCCCTTCTAAAGCACTAGCTAGAATAATTGCTAATAGGCGAGAGTCAGTCAGGATCTCACTTATTCAACATCATGGTAAGATTTACAAATCGGATAACCAAATAATAGAAATATTTCACAATATCTACTCAGATCTTTATGGGGTAGTAACCCTACACCTTCAAATGAAGAAATTGAAGGCTTCTGCAAAAATATTGAGTTTCCCAAGTTAAAGGAAGACCATGTAGTAATTCTTAAAGCCCCTTTCAAACAGCAAGAAATTGTTGATGCCATAGAGAAGTTAAAGCCTGGCAAGTCACCAGGGCCAGATGGTTATACCCCAGAATTGTATAAAACATTTAATCAAAAATTGTCCTCCATTCTCCTGAAGGTTTATAACTATATCAAATTAAATGGCATAACTGAATACTACCTTAATAATTCTAAAACGGTATTCATACCAAAAAGCAATTTGGATAGATCTGACCCACATAACTATAGGCCAATCTCCTTAATTAATCTAGATATTAAAATCTTATCCCTGGCGCTAGCCGAAAGGTTGAAAAAAGTAATGCCGCACATAATATCCCCTGAGCAGACAAATAGGCAAACGTGGGACAATACTTTAATCTTAGATTCTTTGATACGCACTACAAATGAAGATAGAAACCCTAGATATGGCCTAAGCAAAGCATTTGATAGAATTAGCTGGAACTTCTATTCATGACCATGACATAATTTAATATTTCTGATACCTTCATTGAATTAATCAAAACATTATATAACAAGTCCAACACCTACGTCTGAAATTAACAAAACATTATCGGAACCTGTAAAACTATCGAAGGGTACTAGACAAGGATGCCCTCTATCCCCATACCTTTTTAATCTTTCTTTGGAAACTTTATTCCTATATATCTCTCAAGCCACCTTCCACTCTATTGCGAAGATTCTGAAAACCAGGATTACAATATCTGCCTATTCAGATGATCTAAACATTTACTTTGAATGCCCCAGCTCAAATCTAAAGAAAATAACTACAGCAATCAAAAAATATACGGAACTTTCAAACTGTAAAATAAATACAAAGAAATCACTCATCTTTCCTATAAACCCTAAGCACCATAAGGAATATCTTTTTTTCAGAATCACCCTTTAACGTAGTATACTCTTTCAGATACCTAGGAATCCAATATGAACACTGCTACTCATCCATGTACCAAAACAACCTTATGAAGATATGGGCAAACACTCTACAAGACCTACGCAGATGTCAGCAGTTGAATACGTCTTTACTGTCTAAAGCAGCCATAATAAGAATGAACATCCTACCCAGACTATTATATCAATTCAATGCTGCAAATTTGCAAATCCCAAATAATTTCTTTCAAAAAATGTACAAAGAATTAGCCAAATTCTTATGGTTCCCCAAATCGGTTAGGATAAGCTATCTAAAATTAATGTACCCGAAAGAAAAAAAGAGGCTTGAGCCTGCCAGATTTAAAATTATATTACTGAATCATATGTGCAAGTAGAGTTACTACCATTTCAAAGTACAGCCCAAAAGAAGTCCTCTGGGCTCCATCATGGTTAAAAATATGGCAAAACCATGTAACCAACACTAATATTAATCCAACCACCCTACCTTTCCTATCTCCAAAGTGTCGAAAGAAATGTAGCATCAACAGAGGTCTGAAGCAAAAAATAAAGCTCTTCCAAGACTTAATAAAATCCCTTGAGGTTGGATAAGACCCTCTCCTTCCTCCAACCCTTACATATGAATCCCAACATCAGACTTAACAATAAAATGCTCAGCCTAACAGAGTATCCTCTAATAAAGGACTATACTGTGTGGGATATACAAAAACACAAAGAAAAATCATTAAGGGAACTAAGGAACGAGCTAAAGCTGGGTCATAAATACATAATTATTTTGCGCCAGATCAGAGCTCTCTTACCAACAATAATCACAGATACTCCAAATATTGAAGAGTTAATCAGGACTACAAATATCATTGAATGTTTAAATAGTAAGAAACGTATGCTCTCAAATACCTATAAAATAATTAAAGCCCTTAAATACCAGAACCTGCTGCTGTTCTCTAATTATTCGGATCAGCAAGGGGCTAGCTTCAGTGAGGATCAGAAACTCAGTCCAATTGCTTCCACTATCAAGTTAACTCCATTTAAAAAAAAACTAATATATACATAAATTATGATTAATAATAATTCCTATTTCACTCCCACCATACTAAACAAATTTAACCCGAAGGTCTCTTCTGCTTGTTCATGTTGCTCCTTCCCATGAGCAGACCTATTACATATCTTATGGATGTTCATCATGTTTCACTGTTGCAGTCATTACAATTGGGTTACCCTGCTGGCAGGCTACCCGCAGTCGGCCCGAGTTCCAAAGTCTAGGTCCGGCGTCAGTTGCTGTCACCTACTCCCTGACATCAGTGCGCCAGGGGTATAAAAGATGCAGCCGACGCCATTTTCTTCAGTCTTTCTTGCCTCGCGGTGCCCCGAAGCAAAAGCAGTTCGCAAGTGCCGGTCGGCCGACTCCTGAGATTTTCAAAATCGAATTTCAGATCCGAAGTCTTCATTAAAGCTAAGTACCCCATTGGGGAAACTTTTTTCTTGCTCCAGACCGATGTCAGAAAAAGTTAATAATTGTATTTCTTGTGGGAAGCAAATACCTCATAAGGATTTTCATTCTTACTGTATTCCTTGCCTAGGCCCTGACCACGACTTTGCTAGTTGTTGGTTTTGTGCTAGATTTAACCAACGCACTATTAAGCGTCGGTACGATTTTGCATTTCATTACTTTGGCAGAAGTTTCAATTATATAATGCCGCCAGAACAGCCGACTACCAGAGTTTATAAAAAGCGCAAAGAAAAAGAAAAGGACAGGCATCCAAGGTCGAAAACCGACGATGAGGCTTTCGCTAGGCTTGTCGCCGGTTCTCAGTGAGGTGCTTTCGCAGCCCCTGACGCTCGCTACCTCAGAGCCACATGCCGCTTCCGACTCCCACGTGGAGCTGACTAGGCCGCTGAAAACTCAAGGTATTGAACACTCGAAAACTATTCCCTCATATGGGTCTGGAGCCGCTGAGCAGGCATCAGCTTCTGAGGGTGTTTTCAGGTCTACACAGTAGGTATATGTGAAATCAACTTCAGCTTCAAAGGCAAAGACTAAAGCAGCTCTGAAGACAAAGAAACAAGTACAGCATTCTCCTGGACAGGCCACCATGCCTAAAAACAGATGCTTAAAATGGCCGAAGACCTAATAACTTTGATCAGGGGTTCCCATCCCCCTCCTGATAAGAGGCCTAGGCAAGAGATAGAATATGAATCTTCAGATCAGGTTTCCATTTCCTCTGATTCCTCTTCTGAACAGGAATATTCTCTTCCTCCCTATGAGGATTCTGATGCTGAAGAATCTATCCCTTCAGCCTCTCTTCCTGAGGATTATTCATTTGGGGAGACCCTGCATAATATGAGGGAGCATTTCCACTGGGAGAGCCAAGATTACTCAGAATCCAAGAAAAGGCTCAGAGACTACTTTTTATTACCTCAGCACAGGCCCCTTGCTACCCCCCCCCCCTGTTTTAGACATTGTAGATGATGTATTTTCAGAGTCCGGTCTGTCTCCTGACTCTTTACCACCAGCTGCTGTTAAGCCAGACAGAGATACTACAGGGTTCCTGATTCACATACATTTCTTTATAATAACCCTGCTACTGACCCAGAAACTATCTCTCAGGGTCCCAAAGGGGTCAAGGCTTCCACTGCAAAAAACCCTATCCCCTCTGATAGGGATTCAAGGGCCCTGGACAGATGGGGGGAAAAGATTTATACTTCTGCTACCTTGGCTGTAAGAGCTTTAAATTGCCAGTTTCATATGCTTAAATATCAGCAATATCTTATGTCACTGCTTAAACAGAAAATGTTGACAAATTCAGAATGTGCAGAAAACAAAGAAATGCAGGATTTATTGCATGCATCTGAACAAGTGGGAAAGCATACTTTGCAATGTGGTTTCTATTCTCTACAGGCCTCCTGCAGGGCCGCTGTTACAGGTTCTGCCATTATGAGGCATGCTTGGTTAAAAGAACAGAATCTGCCCAATCATGTTAAAGCAAAACTATTAGATGCTCCATTACAGCATGATACCTTGTTTGGTGTTAAATCAGAAGAGGTGTTGAAGAAAATGAAGGACAAAGCTAAATCTATGCAAACAGTCAAGGATTTCTTGCAAGTACAGCCTCCCAGATTTAGCAGGAACTGGCCTACAAAAAATTGGTCCTTTCCAGTGTCAGACAGGCCAGAACGAGGCAGATATGGACGCCCCAGAGGCAGATCACAGCCCCAAGGCTCATACAGGCCTAAATAATGGGGTGTTTCTACCTCCAAAAGCGGAGAGGAAAAATCACAGCCATACAGGAAACAGTCTCAATGACTTTCCCCTACCAGCACCAAGCACTTATCTTCTGGCAGCTCCTTTGGGGGGAAAACTAACACTTTTTTTCACAAAATTGGCACATGATCACCCAGAACAAATGGGTCTTAAATATCGTATCACAAGACTACAGGTTCCACTTTCACACCCTGCCAAGGCCAAATGGTATGCCAGACCTGCCACGCAATCAATGGGCAGAGGCACAAAAACAAGTTTCATCCCTCATGGACATGAGAGCCATTCAGCAAGTACCACAGCAAGAGCAGGGACCAGGATTTTACTCAAGACTATTCTTGGTACCCAGAAAGGACAAAGCCTGGAGACCAATACTGGACCTCTCTATCCTAAACACATTCCTGGATATTCCAAAATTCTAAATGCTAACTCTGCAGCAGCTTCTGCCCATGCTGGGCAAGAAGGCTTGGCTTGTGACTTTAGACCTAAAAGAGGCATACCTGCATGTCCCAATCAGACAATCATGCAGAAGATACCTCAGATTTATAGCTGGCTCAATGCACTACCAATTCTCTACACTGCCCTTTGGCTTATCTACTGCACCCAGGGTCTTCACAAAATGCCTGGCACCAGTAATTGCATTTTGCAGACAAAGAGGAACACAAATATATCCTTACTTGGACAACTGCCTTATTCAAGCAGAGAACAAGGACATTCTACTACAGCATCTGGCGTTTGTAAAAAGATTACTAACAGGTCTAGGGTACACAGTAAACGAAAAGAAATCAAAACTCGTACCCTCTCAAAAGATAATATTCCTGGGTGCAAGCTTAAATACAACTGCTCAGATGGCTTATTTCATGCCAGACAAACACAGACAACCGACTACTTATTTCAAAATGTTGGCAACAAAGACCCAGTTATCTGCAAGAAAAATTCTGCAGTCTTTGGGCTTCATGTCATCCTGCATTCTGCTAATTCCATATGCAAGACTGCATATGAGGAAACTTCAGTGGTATCTAAAAAGTGTTTGGACTCAGCATTGCCACAGCCAGGAAACAATAATTACCCTCATTCCCTGCCTGCAACAGGAGTTTTGATGGTGGGCAAAAGCCTGTCACCACAACACGGGACAGCCATTTACCTTACCCACAGCCAGGCAGACATTGACAAAAGATGCATCAGATTATGCCTGGGGGGCGCATATAGCAGGAAGTTGTATTCAGGGCACATGGTCCGCAAGTCCAATGCATCTACATATCAATCAAAAAGAGATTCTAGCTGTTCAGAATGCCCTGACAGCCATCAAGGATCTACTTCATCTAGGACAACTACTGATAAAGACAGACAATACTACAGTCATGTGGTACATAAGCAGAGAGACACACATTCCTACCCCCTCTGCAGACTAGCCATGAACTTGTGGGACACAGCATTGACTTACCAAGTACATCTGCAAGCACAATTCCTGCCAGGAAGGACAAATACTCTGGCAGATGAACTAAGCAGAGACTTAATGGATCCCCACGAGTGGAAATTGGAGCCACAAGTCTTCAGCATGATAACAAGGAACTGGGGATGCCCGGACATAGACTTATTTGCCTCCCCTCACAACTGCCAACTACAGAGATTCTGCACAAGGACTTATCACAAGCAAGCATGGAAAGTGGATGCTCTATCTTTCAGCTGGAAAAACCTAACAGTATATGCCTTTCCTCCTCTGCCTCTCCTCCCCAAGGTACTCCTCAAGGTCAGACAAGAGAAGCCAAAAATTATACTGATTGCCCCAGACTGGCCCTACCAGCACTGGTACATAATCCTAAAGAGCTTGTCTCAATTCCCAGCTTGGACATTACCTCTAATTCCTCACTTATTCACCCAACAAGACAGGTACTGCACAGCCAACTCAGGACCTTAAACCTGGCAGCATGGCGGATAATGTAGCCATTCAAGACACACCTCTCTCTAAAGCAGTGATGGATGTTATTTTGGAGGCCAGGAAGCCTAGCACCAGAAAATCTTATGCAGAAAAATGGAAGAGATTCTGTGCTTGGAACTAGGCACAAGGTATTGACACGATTGTTCCAAATATTCCTCAGATTTTGCAATACTTAACTGAGATGCTGGATAAAGGCCTTTCCTTTTCATCAATTAAAATTCATGCCTCTGCCATTTCAGCTTATTACAATACAGAGCCACCTATTTTTTTTCTCATCCATTACTAAGGCAGTACCTCAGAGGGGCCAAAAACATAAGACCTCCAAAGAGAGCACCAATACCTGCATGGGACCTCAACTATGTCTTGGAAAAACTCACACTGCCTCCGTTTGTGCCAGCCTCTGCAGCTGATATAAAATTCTTATCCTGGAAAACAGCTCTGCTCCTAGCAATAACCTTTGCTAGACGAGTCTCAGAGTTACAGGCACTCATGGCTGTGGAACCTTTTATCATTTTCCATCCTGACAGGGTTTCTCTGAGGACAAACCCTACATTTATGCCTAAGGTAGTGTCCAGTGTGGCCCTTAACCAAACAATTAATTTGCCTACCTTTTATCCAAACCCACAGAATAAGGGTAAGAGACTTCTGCATTCTTTGGACATTCACAGGCAGCTATGCTTCTACTTGGACAGAACCAAAGCTTTCAGAATGACTGAACAACTTCTAGTGGCATATGCTGCAGTATCACAAGGAAAGCCTGTTTCAAAGCAGACTATTTCAAAGTGGATAGACCACTGCATTCGTTTCTGCTATTCACAGCATGGCAAATCAGTGCCTAAGGGCATTAGGCCACATTCAACCAGAGCAGCAGCCTTCCTGAGAGGAGTACCAACCAAAGACATCTTAGAGGCTGCAACATGGAGTTCAGTGCATACTTTTACAAAGCACTATCATTTACCTCTCTACTCTAAATCCAGGGAAGGCTTTGCCAGTGCAGTTCTGCAGGGCCTGATAGCCGCTCCTAATCCTATTTAGCACCAGCCTCCCAACCTTAGCTTTGGGATTCAACCCAATTTTAATGACTGCAACAGTGAAACACGATGAACATAGTACAGTTGTGTACCTACCATAAATGTAGATGTTCGAGTGTATTCAGTGTTGCAGTCCAGGTTACCCTCCCACCATCCCCCTTTTCCTTTGCTGGGACTTATCTGTACACTCTATTCTATAAAACCTATGTGGTGTATTTGCTTGTAGATGAAGGAAAAATAGTTTTTTGTGCATGCATCCTTATTGGCATAATTTAGCCTACCATTTTAGGGGCACCTGACATCTGGGGCAAGAAAAACTGAAGAAAATGGTGTCGGCTGCATCTTTTATACCCCTGGCACACTGACGTAAGGGAGGAGGTGACAGCAACTGACGCCGGACCTAGACTTTGGAACTCGGGTCGACTGCGGGTAGCCTGCCAGCAGGATAACCCAATTGTAATGACTGCAACAGTGAATACACTCGAACATCTACATTTATGGTAGGTACACAACTGTACTTTCTGCAAACACACACAAAAACTGTGGTGCTCACTAAAGGTGCGTCTAGAGAAAATGGAATATCATAAGTCAACACTATCTTGAGAAGTGGCGGTATTCCACATTACGCATCTTAGTTTATCTAAACTGAAATTGCATGTTCTGATCACCCTATATTTACTAATTAAACTGTTTATAACTAAAAACTGGATGGACCGCACCAAGTTATCTTGGAAGGAATTTAAGAATCTAGCAATTAATTACATAACCGCCCAAAAACTATTTATAGGAAACATTAATAAACAAAGCTACTATCAGAAATATTGGAAGCTTTTATTTGATCTAATTTTGGAAGACTAACTTATAGGTTAGACAGAACATTTACCCATCGTGGACCCGTACTAAGCAGCATCTCTCATAAGTATATAAATAAAGACTCTGCTTTGTTGATAGTGCCTCTCACTTTTAAATAAATCACCAAAAGGTACTATTGGAACTGGTTAGACCCTTCATACAGGAAGCAGTAGCACCATTTCGTATATGTTTTGTATATTTGCATATATGTAAATAGTTGGGTTTGGTTGTTGTCATGCTTTCATAATAAGGACGGTATTGTTACTATGACTGCATTGTTCTGTATTGTCAGCATATACAATTAAATATTGATCAATTCTTTCTGTATAAAACAAAATATTATTAAAAAAAAAAAGAAACAAACCATATAAACACGTTTTTATTTACTTATATTATACATTACATGTATGTTTTGTTTCTTTTTTACAGCTGTCATTCAGTCCAACATTAGATAAATTGTTCAGTTCCTGTTCTTTCCTTTAAACCTCACGCCTCCTCCTGAACATTATTCTGCAGATATTGTACCCACAAATTCCATTTAATTCTGTGAAATTTGCTCCATCCTTTTCTAAAGATCCCACTTCCAGTGCTTTTATTTTTTATGATATTCAGTACTTCAAATACAGGTGGTTTAGATTTGATTTCCATTTTCTAGTATTTGCTTTTTTTGGCAGCCAATAGTATTAAACTTAATAAGGTCGTACTATTTTAGGGGGAATTCAGATCGTATGCCCTAGCTCAAAAGAATAATTTCCTTAGTTAAAGCCATTTGCTGACCCATTTTTTGACAGCGTATTCTATAGAGGATTTTTAGATTTTCTACACTTCTAAAATCTGCCAGCTGGTTACACTTCCAAAAAAACATGGCTGTTTCTTCCTCATCACACCTACAGCATTTGCTATCTACCGGAGGGAGAATTCTTTGGAGTCTGTTTTGGGTATAAGAAATGCATATGCACACAGTTGCAAGCAAAAGTCCTAAACCTTGTTGACTCTGTTGTCCTCCCATTGTTCCCTTGTAAATCGCTTGTCCAGACTCTCTTCCCAATCTTTTCTAACCTCCTCTGATCGATTCTTACTTACCATGTGATATTTATATGCCGTATTAATTATCTTTTCCTTTGACAGCAGCTTCTGTTCTACATTCAACTAAAAACTCTATCAGAGTGGGTCTTTCACATATGAGTCCCATTTCTCTTTGCCTGTTCTCTGAAATCAATCCCTGGTAAAGACTGCAATCTCCAACCTGCAGTCAAAACTTCTTCTTGGCCCCATCCCACTTTATTATCTTTCCCTTTCTAGTTTTTCCCTATTGGCTGCCTTTGTGATGTTGGCAGTGAAAGGATGGGAGTTGGGGGGAGAATGCTACATTGCAAATACCTGCATGATTGAACAACTGAGTGCAGCAGGGTCGACTGTTGCATAAATCAACAGAATTCACAGTCAAATTAATGTAACCATCTGAACACAGGTCTGCTAAAGAAAGTGTTGACAAGATGAGTTATTGAGTTATACCTCTACGCACAGAAACAAACACATACATATGCACATACACACACAAATATGAGTGTATGTGTATATATATGATTATATAACAGCGTTGTTGCCTCACAGTAAGACGCTGTCCGGTTCGATTCTCAGCTAAAGTGTCTTCTGCGTGGAGACGTGCGTGAATGGACGTACTTTCGTTGAAGGTTGTGCGTCAGGGCTGGTAACTCGGCACGTAAAAATTAACTACCAGTCATTAGCGGACTGGATTCCACTGTGGTGACCCCTAACTAGGAAAAGCCGAAAGACACAACAACAACATTGCTGACTCACTAAATTGGCCTACATTATGTCGACCACAAAGGTTGAAACTCACTTAATTGGGAAAAAAGTAACAATGTTTTATGCACAGGATCAAATTCCCCTATGTTTCCACACCCCCTATTACACACACACACACACACACACACACACACACACGACCCCCAAGAGTGTAAAAACAATGAGAAAAGGCAAAATCCCCTCCCCATGTGTAGTTATCCAACAAAACAGAATGGCATCCTGAGATGAATCAGCAGTGCGACAAAGCAACCCTCCTAACAAAACATTCAATCTAACAAACACACAAAACCCATTGATAGATACATATATTATGATGTCAGCACATTTTGGTACAGTATATTGTGACATACAAGTAATGTGAGTGCAAATGTTGTGTAGTGGGAGGTTAATGAGGCAGCAACAGCCCCCTTATATTACAGACTTGCACTGTTTCCATCTCATAGTAAGTTGTACAAAAATGTCATCACCATTTTTATATAAATATATGCGTGTGTGTGTATATATATATATATATATATAAATGTTGGTGTGGGAGATTCTTATGTTGAGGGCTACTTCTGATGCATTGTACCCTGTCATCATTATTTATTTATTTCATTGTTGTTATTTATTTAGTTATTAGTTATACATTTATTTTATTTGATGGTTTGCTGTTATTTAGTCATTTAATTGAATCAGACTCTTTTTGATCTTAAGGACTTCAGGACACCAGGCATGTTTGTCAATACCTACCACTATAAATTCTTGCAAATGCACATTCATTACTTCAGTCCTGCTATCAGTTCATCTTAGCCACTTATGCCCACTTCTTTTGCCTTTAATCTTTCCCAACAGCACTATCTTCTCTAGGGAATCCTGCCTTCACATTATGCAGGCAAAGATTGGTGTAGTTTAGGTTTATTTCAAGTGTTGAATGATTTGACCTTTTTGAATTCCATAAAATTCTCAAAGGTTTTCCCCAGCATCACATATCAAAAACGCAGATTTTCTAGCCTGACTGTGACTTAGGCATCCTGAGTCTGACTAGTGGCTTAGGTGACTGATGGTCTGGCAGGGGAGGATGGGCAGTGTCTGTCTTGCATGGCAAGTTAGTGGCTCATGGCTGATTGTATCTGCCTCTCCAGTAAAGTACGACTGAGGTCACACAGAATACCAAAGTCAACATTTGGCTGGGAAGGAACATGCGTTGTAGTTACTAAAGCTGATAAGTGTAGTTCCCTTATACAAAGGAGTGTGCATGCTCAGACGTGGGTGTAGCATAGGCAGACATGGGGAAGAACTATGCCTAATGCTATCATAACCAGAATACCGGTAACAGCACAAAGAACCTCTGATGTCTGCCCGGATGAAGGTACCCCACACAAGACTCTCCCGGTGGATCTGGAAGGATGATGATCCCCACTGCCAAGGAATCAGGGCTGGTGTGCAAGAAGGTAAGCTTGATAGTTAGTGGGCAGAGGAGGCAAAAATGTACATAAAATAAAATAAAAAAAAACATAGATTATACAGACCATAGCTATGTTTTAGTCCAGCTCTCACGGCCATATCTTATCACTGAGAAAACCATAGCTTTGCTATACAAACCTTTGTTGATATGAGGTCTTTGCGGTTTAAAATCTTATCCAGATTTGCCATAGCTTTCCTTCCAAGAAGCATATTTTAATTTCATGGCTGCAGTCACCCTGTGCAGAGATCATGCATATGCAGAGAGTGAGACCAGATAAATAAAGACTTGCACTGCCTTCAGTGCTTAACCATCTATCTGTGAAGAACTTGTTGTTTGTCTTGTCGGCTTTTCCCGGTTAGGGGTCGCCACAGCAGAACTCCGGTCCACTAATGAGTGGCAGTAGATTTTTTATGGTGCCAAGTTGCCGGCCCGATGCCCAACCTTCAGTGAAGGCACGCCCATTCATGCATGTCTTTTGGAGGCCACTCGGCTGCGGGGAGGACATGCAGACTCCACACAGAAGGCACTCCAGCCATGAATTGAACAGGAGAACCTCTTGCTGTGAGGCAACAATGCTACCACTGTACCATGGGGCAAATTGACATAAGTTAATGGTAACAGGTAATATCTCTTTCACATGTGCAAGTACAATTGACGTAATGTAGGTGATGTCAGTCATTCCAGAAATTGTCACTTCACCATTGCCATGTTTCAGGTAGTGTCAAGTCATTGTTACCATGCCCAGATGTGTGCAAACTGTTTCCAATGTTAACATAGTCACATACAACAAAGGCCACTGTGTCTTTTCAAAGGACATAGATGTGCATCTGTTGGTCAGAGAAATGAAATACATTTATGAACACCATGAAAATGAGACATCCATCGTCCTTAATAATTGTAAAAGCAGTATGTAGTTCATAATACTTATGTTTTTAAATGCTTATTTTGCATATCTGCAAATCCAAATGCTGTGTGTGTGTGTGTGTGTGTGTGTGTGTGTGTGTGTGTGTGTGTGTGTGTGTGTGTGTGTGTGTGTGTGCGTGTGTGCATTTGTCTGTGTGTTTAGTTTTTGCTTTTGTTTTTAACTGTGAGGCAAACAAGTTAACTGTAGATCTGATTTGGGAGACTACATTGACATGACAGATCATCAGAAAAATAGTAGAACAGAAAACAGAACAGTTTTTAAATAATTACTG
This sequence comes from Protopterus annectens, assembly GCF_019279795.1. Classification (NCBI taxonomy): domain Eukaryota; kingdom Metazoa; phylum Chordata; order Ceratodontiformes; family Protopteridae; genus Protopterus; species Protopterus annectens. Next base: position 421,496,208 of record NC_056726.1, on the reverse strand, counting down.
ATGAAGCATGTGGTGGTGGTGCTGCGGTAGCGTTGTCGCCTTACAGTAAGACGCTGTCCGGTTCGATTCTCAGCTAGAGCATCTTCTGCGTGGAGACATGCATGAATGGGCATTCCTTCGTTGAAGGTTGTGCGTCAGGCCTGGCAAGCCGGTAAATAAAAATCAACTGCCAATCATTAGCGGACCGGAGTTCCGCTGTGGCGACCCCTAACCGGGAAAAGCCGAAAGACACAAACAAACTGATTGCAATTCGTTACTATGAGTTTTTAAACGGTACAGCCAGGTCATGTAATTGCTATGTTGCACTCAGTTTTTCTCAAGAACTTTTTTTTTTAATTTTTAGAGCTGTCTAGTATTGCAGGAGGGTGAAAACTTATTACAAATGAATCATTTTGTCAGAAATGTATTAAGAGAAGGAAGACGTTGCCTAGCAGTGCATCAGATGACATGGTGTGTGTTTTATAAGCGGAGACCAAATGGTGCCTGTGCTGCAACTCACACACACACACACACACACACACACACACACACACACACACAAACACACACACACAAACCAGTAGCAAAGTGTTATACAAGAGGTATGAGCAGTGTCACTGTGCCACTTAATGGTTTAAAATGGTGCTTTTAGTCTCCAGTGGGCAACAAAATGCTAAAACTTAGATGGGCTAACAGGCTTCATTTTAGTGCCAACAAATCAAGCTCATTGCATTCACAATGACATGTCCAGAATTAAAACAAAACCCTATTCTTCAAACATATGAAACATCTAAATATTGATTCTGTATGGCGAAGAGGCTTCCCTGTGCTGCAGTCAGTTGCTATTCTAACCCAAGTGCATGTTTACGATGTCCTCCTCAGTGTTTTCTTTTAGTGTATTCATGATCCTTTAACACTCAGTACTGTATCTGTAAGAGTTCCTGCCATGTCTGATTGTGCCTTTTAATATGGATAGTACATGTGTTTATGATTTAACAGTGTGCTGCATACTCTGCAGCTTTGCGCTGTGACTAATCCACCTGCTTGGTAACAACTCACTGGATTTATCTTTAATCTATTATTTGCTTAAAATCTTTCCATAAAAGGCCCTTGTTTGTTCCAGTATGACTGCTCACTCTCCAAATAACAAGAAAAATAAAAGTGCCAGCTCAGGTTCTTTAGATAGTGCCAGGTTGAACATATTTTCGAAGCAGTATGTATGTTTGATGCTGGTGTTTGTGCATTAGTTGTGTTACAAGTATGAAAGTGATGGGATTCACATGCTCACCAAGTCTGTGACGTGTGTAGTAATCATGAGTGCAGATAAGTGGGACACCTGAGCATATCACTTTTATTACACACATTTTATTACACACAGCATCTTATTAACTTGACTGTCATGTGACCTGATCCTAATCGCAAATCACCCACTAGTACTGGCTTCTGTAGTAGTAAGGGTACAACTGGAAAGAATGGAGGGTCCAAGGTTCGCATGACAAAATCCCGGTTTTCTAAGTAATGCAGGGCAATGTCATTCCTCTCTGCTGGGGCTCTTTGTATAATGAGGCTGTACTCTACCTGTCTGAAATCATTATTTTAGCCAGTCAGCAGGGCAGGTTCTCAGCTTTGGGCATACAGTCCTTTTAAGACAGATTTCATTGCTATTGTCACATAATGGACTACAAATAGGAAAACATAAATAAGCTAAATTAACACAATGTGCCTCACAATTTGGAGAAAGGCACACATCGGAGGGAATCTCACTCATGTTTTCTCCTAGAAGAAACAGCACGATATGTGACTCTGTTTGCCAGCAAGCTTGACAGACTGAGCAGATGGTATGTATATCTGTTTATGTTAGGTGGGAGGGAAACTCCACTTTCCTGAACTGGAGTAAAGATAGATAAAAGTCAGTTGTTCAGAGATAGATGCAGACGTAGTCTCCCTTTCTCCCTGTCTCTGTTACACACACAGACACACAAAAAATTCTTTGCTTGCTCTGTCACTCTTATAATTTGCATGGTTTTACCGCCTGCTTTTGATGTAATTGCTGCAGAAGCTTTCAGGTGGGAGTTTGTTTGTGCTACTGAGAAACACTAGAGTAATAAAATTATCTATCCTTTTATAGGGATTTACTTTTTAGCTGCAATTGTATAGGGTTGAATCCTCTATGGGGTTTTGTCATCATTGCTGGACTGACCTCAAGAGCTGTGTTTGGAAGATTTTACTAGCCCTGGGCTACATTTACTTCAGGCACAGTATGTAAGGACTTCCTTGACCTGACAGGGTATAGTATACATCTGAGTTTGTACTGACCACTGATGTGTGAGGCCCTGGAATCTAATGGACAGTAGCAGTTGAAATATTCAGTCAGTGAGGCATCAGATGATATGGTGTAACTGAATTCCCAGCTCACGTTTTCAGATGTTGTTTGGTAATTTAATATGCTGTAGATATTTCATTAGCTCTGCATGCCTGAGAATGAAAGAGATGTAGCCTTTCGTTTGACACTCATGTTGCTAAAGTAGTTAGGAAAACCTTCTATATCGCCCACCTGATCATGAAGGGATTCACATCTAGATCAAGGGAGGTCATCGTCCCCCTGTACTCATCACTCATTAGACCTATGATTGAGTACAATGCCCCGTTCGGAATGTATCTGACCAGACACCTGCTGCAGCTTGAAGGGCCCCAAAAGTTCCTCACCAAAAGGATAAAGGGTCTCAAAAATATGTCTTATGCTGCCCGACTGAAAGAACTCCAGCTCTATTCAGTCTCATACTGCTTGCTCAGAGGTGACCTTTGCCTAACATACAAGGCCATGTCAAACCCAGATTTGATGAATATGCTTCACCTCAAAAAATCTAGATCCCTCAGAACCACAAGGGCGGGAGACTTAAACCTTGACACGGTTATAAATAGAACGTGCTGGAGGGATAGATTCATCACCCAGAGACTCCCTATGCTGTGGAACAAAATCCCGGTACATGTGAGGCAGAGCACCTCTCTGGCCTTGTTCAAGAGGAATCTTGACCAATGGATGGGAGATTGCAGATATACCCCAGGGATTACTTCAGTGTCACTGCTTGACAGAGGCACAGCAAAATGATAGGCATAGTTTTTATTCAAACTAAAGGGGTGGCGAAAGCCACATAACTATGGGCTAGGCTTATAAATGCACTTGGGCAGATAGCCTAGTATGAACCTATGAACCTATAAAGGGGTAAGAGTTTTGCTGCCTCTCCTCAGCATTGCATTTTTCTTGCCATTTGTAGGACGTTTGCAGAACAGTAACTAACATTACAGGAGGTGTGTCAGTCCACATGAATGTATGTATTGCTTATTGCTGTGTTTACCTGCTAGGTTTAATCTGCAGAGGTGAATCAAGGGCCAGCATACTGTAAGTGGTGGGAAAGGTATTAACTTACATGCTGTAAGAAAAAGAAAACAGTTTCCACTTCATACTGTTTGAACTGCATCTCCCCAATACCTTTCCTGCACCATAAGCAGGCATGTAGTCAAACTGCGAATACTTGAAGAGAGTTTCATAGACACTCTTTAATTACTATTTTGTACCCCAGGAAGTATTTCACTGATGCATCGTCTTCTTCTTTCGGCTTTTTCCCAGTTAGGGGTTGCCACAGCAGATCACCTGTCCGCTCATGATTGGCAGTGGAGTTTTATGGTGTTGAGTGGCCAGCCCAGTGCCCAACCTTCCACGGAAGGCACACACATGCACACACTCATGCCTAGGGCCAATTTAGAGTATCCAGTCCACCTACAGCATGTCTTTGAGATGTGGGAGGAAACCGGAGCACCTGGAGGAAACCCAAGTGACCACAGGGAGGACATGCAGACTCCACACAGAAGACACCCCAGCCGATGATCGAACTGGAGAACCTCTTGCTGTGAGGTGGCAATGCTAACCGCTGCACTACCGTGGCCACCCCAAGTATTTCACTGATGTGCATTGGCAGTTATTCCTCTCTGCAGAATTACTGTGAAGGCTGAATCCTGTGCCATTTTTAGATGAATGATATTCAGTCTCCACTTTGCATAGTGCTTGCTTTGCCTTCTGCTGTCAGATTCATTTCTGCAGCTCAAGAGAACATCCACCCCATGTATAGCTCTCAAATAATCAGGGACAATCAGGGACATTTGTAAAATACTAATACTATTAACTTGAGACATTGGCAGAATAAAAAAAATGTTAATTACTATACATTTTGTGAAATAAAATAAATCTATAACTCTTACTTACTGCCATTATTTATTGAGTATAATTCACCACCTTTCCTCCAAGAGTCACCAGTTGTAGGAGGGATTAAGAGGGGCAGAGCTAAATTTTGGAGTCTAAATCAGGGACATCCCTGGAAATCAGGGACAGCTGAGAGGTATGCTCCCATGTCTTTTTGCAGCTTTAGCCAGCAACTAGTTTACAGAATGATGAAATGTTTTTACTTTGTGAGGTTACTACTTTCGTGGAATTGCTGTTTAACACTGCACGAGTAAGTAGGAAATTGCTCGCTATTGCACTTTTTTTTTACCATTGACCTCACTTAATAATGAATGACCCTCAGAAAGTAACTTAGTGGGGAGAGACCTGAGGGCAGACTTATTAGAATGACAGTGCTGTAGTGGGGAGAGACCTGAGGGAAGACTTATTAGAATGGCAGTGCTGTAGTGGGGAGAAGAGACCTGAGGGCAGACTTATTAGAATGGCAGTGCTGTGTTAGGGACTGCATTTTCTAACACTGTATACCACTATCTTTGCCAGTACATGCGGTGGCCATTTCCCAGTATAACATTTCACTTTCTGCTGTTTGAGTCTGTTATGTACTGTAGTTTTACTAACCACGCTTGCTTGATAAAAAGCTCTGGACTCTGTATGACCTACTCAGTTAGCAAAGTACAATAGATAAAACAAACAGAAGTAAGCATCACTTGGTCATGAAGGACATCATACTGCCCCCCCCCCCCCCCCCACTATAAACTACCCTCTGAGTGTTCCTTTGGTTCCTAGTGAAACTTGCACTTGGCAGCTTGGGCTTGAAAGACTCGAGCTCCATGGGGTAAGATACCTAGTGTTTCCTGCTAGGTTTCACCCATGTGTCACACCAAAGCCACTCCCTTCCCACAAGGATGGGCAAGCAAGTCAGCAGGTGCTCACCCCCATCCTTGCCTGACAGCACCTACAGGTGCCCAAGCCACTGTTTGAACATGGGTCACCTGTGACATTGTCACACTACACCATGGAGCAGCCTGAGTGTGTGGAGATTTTTAAATAGAAAAGATATATGTGTAGTGCACAACATTAAGAATGGAAGTTGTTATTAAAGTTTGTTTTCCATTAATTTACTTGCTTATGTTGCAATTTAAAATATCATGATTTAATAAAGATGTTAGCTTTTGAGCAGAAATGTCTGGGAAGACTGGGACATTTAGTAAGGGAATTGAGGGTGCAGTTATTCAGTCTAGCAGATTACATTGAAGTACTATGGAAACCTGTAAATGAAATGAAACTATACACAGCATTGGTCTACTGTGCTTTCACTCATGGATTTTTCTGCTTCAAAATGCAGCACACATCAAATAAATATATCTTGGTAATATCTAATGTACACATTGCATTACCTGAAAGCAGCAACTATTAAACAAAGGTCATATACATCTGCTAAGCTTTTAAAATCTTGTTAAATTCCTCTTCACCAACCATCTATGCAACTGTAATTGACCCCCTGAAGCCTCGTCCACTTACTATTTCTACACCCCATCTGTCCTGGACAACACAATCTAACTATACCTACCCATGTGTGAGCAATAACCTATATATGAATATATGTACGTGTGTGTATGTGTGTGTGTGTATATATGTGTGTGCGTGTGTGTGCTCATATGTATATGTGTATTTATATGTATATATATATATATATATATATATAAATATGTATGTGTATGTATATATATATATATGTATGTATATATGCATGTGTATGCATATATATGTATGTATACTCTTACATGTATATATAGGTTATAGGTTCATAGGTTCATAGGTTTATACTAGGCTATCTGCCCTAAGGCATTTATAAGTGTGTGTGTGTGTGTGTATATATATATATATATATATATATATATATATATTGTTGTGCCTCTGTCCAGCAGTGACACAGAGATGATTTATATAAATATACAATCTCCCATCCACAGGTCAAGATTTCTCTTGAACAGAGCCAGTATGTATATATGCCTCACATGGATGCATATATATGTATGTATACTCTTACATGTATATTTGCTTGAATGTATATATGGAAACTTAAACATTTATGTACTCTTATTCAGTTATGAAATATCTTGCAATGCTCTACCAGGTTCTTATCTACTCTGATTGTATATTTTGTACACTTGTATTTTCAGCCAAAAGGGGGAATATCCTCTTACTGTATACTAACGGCTACAATCTGTATGCTACTACTCTGTAATGTCTCTCTTGTAAATTTTTCTTCTCTCTGTAAACTTATGGAGTTTTTCGCCCCAGGACTCCGCTGAAAACAGACACTTATCTATCCTGGCAAACAAATGTTTAATTAATTAATGCCTTTTATTGTCCAGAAATAGAAGTTTGGGTGATCCTGTATGTCTGTGTTCTTGAGCTGCTTATGTGGTTATAAAAATAGCATGTATATGCAAATGCATTGCTTAGTCAATTTGATGTAAAGTGAATCCTGAGTGTTATAATTAGCTGTATTTGTATTGCAAATGTATGACATACGTGATCATCAATGCTTATGTTATGATCTGGTTACCAACTGTTAATATGTGAATTTTATTCCATTGGCTCTTTTTTGTAGCATTGTCTCTCTTTTGTAGCACTGGGTCTTCTTCTAAGTGCCTGCTCCACCCAAAATGTGTATATTTTAAGCAGGTTTGACCACTGTTTGTACAGCCCATCTGTCTGTGAGTTGTCAGACCTCACCTTATTGGTATGTGAGTTACACAGGAGTAGAGCTGACCCAAGGGCCACCATTGCTACTCACAGTGGTACAGCTTGTTTTTGTCTTGGTCTTATCTTTGAAGATATGTGTCAGTGACAAGGGATTACTGGGAGTGCCCCAACCCTGGGCTTAAACACAAACACCTCACAACCTTGCCTGTCACACAGTCCCATTCCTGTGCTTGCTGTTTACATCTCAAACAGAATTAGCATAAGTGGTACTCTCTCCCTCTCTGGGAAAGTGAGCAGGTACGTATCTCGTTCTTCTTCCTGTCCCCCACAAGCTCCATCAGATCTCCAAGCCGCTAACTGATGTCAAGTTATCTTGACCATAGTCAGAGCTTTATCCCTGTGTGCCACTGAGCTGGCAGTTAGCAGCCTACTGGGATTCTGAATGTATATGTGCAACACACATGGTTTCTGTTCTTGTGCTAACCTATATTGATTTGCACAACGTATTGTATCAGCATTTGTTTTTATTTCCCTATGAATACTTTGGGGTGTGTGTGTGTGTGTGTGTGTGTGTGTGTGTGTGTGTGTGTGTGTGTGTGTGTGTGTGTGTGTGTGTGTGTGTGTGTGTGTGTGTGTGTGTGTGTGTGTGTGTGTGTGTGTGTGTGTGTGTGTGTGTATATACTTGTCTATGCTCTTAAGCAGTCAATAGGGAACATACTTTCACAGCTGTTTAACAACTTCTGTTGTGCTGGAAAGTGAAGGGTGTTGTATAGTTGGTAGAAATTCTTATACCCACTAGTGTCTAACATTTGCATATATAATATATATTTACTCTTTCTAGGCCTAACTTTCATCAGGATGCTGTAAAGACTACCACACTGTTCCAGACATATGTGAGTCGTTCTGCTGGAGACACTTTTCCTGTGTTAAGATAGCCCTGTTCTTCAGGGTCATCCCATTCTCAGCAGTCTTCTGCTAACTGGAATCTGACCTTCATATTTTTTTTTTTTTTTTGGCCCCATCAGCTTTGACCACCAAGCCCCCACAGGGAGCACTGTTCTCCAACCCACCCGCCATATACACACATTTTTCTGGTATTAGAAACATCACTCCATGGAGGGGGCGCCCGCAGGCAGGTGCAAGGGGGTGCACTTGCACCCCCCTGGAATCGGCTAGATAATTTCAAAGAAAGTTTTTTTTTTTTTTACGTGCGTTCTTCTTTAAGAAGAAAGAAGTCCTAATAGGACAGTCGCGGGTGTGCTGACATCATCGTCGCTAAGTTTGTGAGCGGGAACAGACGGGTTTACAAGCAGGACCTGATAGCAGTTTGTGAGCGGACCTGATAGCGGTTTGTGAGCGGGAACTCACACAGACGGGTTTACAAGCAGCCAGGAGCGAAACAGAATAGCACGCAGGTCGCAGGAGTAAACGAACGGAAGATGTGGGACACTTTCAGGTAGAGGTGTGTGTGTGTGTGTGTGTGTGTGTGTGTGTGTGTGTGTGTGTGTGTGTGTGTGTGTGTGTGTGTAAAATGCCCCAGGTGTACATGGTGGTGGGTAGAGAATAAGGCTTGAACCCTGTACCTTGGGCCCAACTGGCAAGAGCCTGAATTCCCTACCCACCACCATTTGTAAAAATGTTGCAGGATTTTCCTTCATACTTTTTCTGTTCCTCATAAAATCTGTGGTTTCTGCATTTGTGTCCTTGTTGCCTGACAGCTACATGTTCTCTGGTTTTATTCTTGGCTGTCTGGAGTGTTTCTCCCTGGGCCTCTGCTAAAAATTAGCTTTTTTTTTTCAAAGTCAGACTTTCCTGGTTAACAAAAGTTAAAAAAAATAGACACACTTCAATATCAGACTTCATATTCTTCAGAAAGTGCATGGTAACAAAAGCTTTTATTCTAACAATTTTCTAAGTGTACAAGATGGATATTTGAAATGTATCCCTGTGTTTGGGACTGTATTCTAATTCCCCCCATTATTGGCTTCGTCCAGGTTTTGTGCTAGGGTTGAGAGTTGTGGTAAGGACTGAATTCACTGAATATGTTTGGGGGCTGTATTCACCCAGTATTGGCTTTGTTTAGGTAGTGTTTGGGACTGTATTCCCCCCATTATTGGCTTCATCCAGGTTTTATGCTAGGGTTGAGAGTTATGGTAAGAACTGAATTCACTGAATATGTTTGGGGGCTGTATTCACCCAGTATTGGCTTTGTTCAGGTATTTATTGGCTTCATCCAGGTTTTTTGCTAATGTTGAGAGCTATGGTAAGAACTGATTTCACTGAATATGTTTGGGGGCTATATTCTCCCATTACTGGCTTTGTCTGGGTGTTATTTGCTAAGTGGTTGAGAGCTATGGTGAGAACTGAATTCACTGAATGTTTGGTGGTTGTAGTCACCCATTATTGGCTTTGTTCAGGTATTTTGTGCTAAGAGGTTGACAGCTGTGCTATGGTGAGAACTGAATTCACTAAATGGTAGCTATTTAAGTTTCAGTCTTCCTCTTTCGCAAAACAGTTGATTTGGCGTAGTGGTATGTTGCTCTGACTGTTTTGCACGGGGTCCCCTGGATTCAAGACGTGGCAGTGAAATGTATGGTGGTAACGCAGCATTTTATTCTAGCAACTTTCAAACATTATACAAGCAATGTTTAAAATGTGTCCCTGGTTTTTGGCCTTTTGTCCCCCCCCCCAATAAATTTTGGCTTTTTCCAGATTTCTTGTGCTGAAAAGTTCAGAGATACAGCTGAGTGTCGAGTAGATTTTACAAGGAGCTGAGAGTTGCAGGGGAGCAAAAGTTTAGTGCTGCTTATGTTTAGTCTGCTTGCATTGTTAATAGCACAACAGATAGTGTACTTGTTTTAGATGCTGAAGGCTGTGGGTTCTACTCCCACAGTAGGTAAATGCATTGCTGATGCTGTATTGTGTTGTAAAGGGGGTGGATGCTGCAGTCTTTTTGGCAAAGATACCTAGTAACTATGAACCTGTTAACAGTTTGCTATCCATTCCCTATTGCGGTATTGCTAGCTTTTCATTTTTTATTGCATGCAACAAAAGCAATTTATTCTTCAAGGGTAACAGGCACTTTATTTGTAGATTAAGCAATGACATATAAAGTGTTTGCTAGCAGCAACCTCTTTATTAGTTACAAATTTTTTCAATGTGGAGTTTACTACTTCAGAGATTGTGTATTTTTTACTGATACTGGTGGACTTGAGTAGACTTTTTATGATGGAAATGTTCTGAATTGGGCAGTTTTGTCATTGGTGGATGCTTTTTGTTTCATTGTTTACTGGAAAAATGTTCAAAACAATAAATTTAAAATGCCCTCTAACAACTGTACTGTATTGTACAAGGAATATAATGTAATACGGTCAGGAAGGTGTATCAAAGAGCACGTTATGTTCGAGGGGCCTATGATTTTGAAGACAGCCCAGAGTTAATATTTGCCATTGGCAAAATGTATTTTCTCTGAAAGTGGGTTTCAGTGCTGTTTCAATGCATGCGAGTTTCAAGAGCAGAGAAGTTTTAATGTTAGTCTATTTTCATTGTGAGACTGCATTGCTTTAACAGATATGTATTAGGGTTTGTGCTGTAAAATGCAAAATAAAACTTTCAAATGAAATCCTAAATCATCGCACAAGTAAAGTAGTATGCACATTAGTGTTTATGATAAATGGGGCAAAATAACCAAGGAATGGGACATTGGAATGGCTGCAGGGGGGAGGCTGCATTTGACCATGATTTTGTGAGGGGAGTAGCAAGCTCAGACAGCCCCGGTTGAACTATACCTCTCAGTTCTCCATATCTTTGCAGAATGAATAGATATTTGCTGCTTATTTTTGGTTTGTTCCTCAAATTTGTGGTTTTCTAGCAAATCATTTAGGAATGAAGCCATTAAATGACAGACATTGAGTTTCAGATGTCATAACCTTCAGAAAAATGCATGCTAATGCAAGACTGTCTTTAAGTTTATACAAGAGCAATTTTTCGTAGTGTTTGTATGTTCCCCAATATATTTGGCCTTGTTCAGATTTCCTGCATTAAGAGGTTGAGAGGTACGTGCAAATCACTTTGTAGATTAGGAATATCCAAACATCTCACTTGTCCCCAATTCTGGCTCAAAATGTTGCTCTCCCCTAACAATCCCTCCTCCAAAATGGCAATTTTGGAAGAAAATGTGGAGGGTTTACAATTATATATAATTGTAATGATCACTTATAGATTACCTTTATTTCAGAAATGCATGTGGATGCTTTTATTTTGTTAGCTGCTTCAAGTTAACTGTTAATATTAAAAAGGTGTCCCTTTTTTGACAGGTATTTTTGCATCACATTTTGGTCCGTTTTTCATAAAATTGTGGTTTTCTGGCAAATTAGTGGCAAGTCATTAAAGATTGAAGTTAGAAAATAATGGCAGACATTTGAGTTTCAGATTTCATACCCTTCAGAAAATTTGTACTAATGCAAGATCTACCTGTTCTATTTAAGTTATAAGAGCAATATTTAAAAATTGGCCTTATTTTTGGGCTTGTGTCCCACTTCTAGTTCTATGTATGGCTTTGTCCAGATTTCTTGCTCTGAAGTTGAGAGGTATGAGTGTCAGATCCATCACTGTCAGCCAGAGACATTTCAAATTGTGACATACTTATTGCACCCCACTCCCCATTGTAGTTGCTCTGGATGTGTCCATGGAAGGCAAGGAGCAGTATTGCAGTGTAAGTGTGCAGAGTATTCCCCCATCCAAAGTAGATCACAAATACGACTGTGGCTTTTCATCTGTCCTTGATTTTGCAAAATGTTCTGGTTTTCTATCAGATTTTTGTACTGTTGATTTATGCTTCTTATTCAGGAACTGTATGCTGTCACAGTGCCCTGTTGCTCTGTTTAAGTAGCCATGGTTTAATGAACATCAGGTAAGCTTGTCGGAGATTGTAAGATGCAAGTAAGCTTTAGTAAGCTTGTCGGACATTGTAAGATGCAAGTAAGCTTTAGTAAGTATATTGTTAAAGAATTACCAGCATTGAAAGCCTTTTCGTTGTTGCCATGCAGAGAATATTTACATGACTAGATAATGTATAAGCCTTGGGTATTGAAATGCATATGACAGTATTTTATTTATTTTATTTGCAGTTGGTTTGCCAGGATAGTCCATTGGGCCAAATGAACCCGTTTTCAATGGAGTCCTGGGGAGAAAAGCTCCAAAACTAAGTAGGTTATTAATAGATATACAAATTATACAATTACACAGAAGTTAATCATACAAGAAATAACAATTTGCAAATAATACAACAAAAACTAGAGTGAGTACAATCTAGTGATGAAATTAATAGGTAATACAGACTAAAGGGAAATTTAGCACAAAAGCACTGAGAAATAACAACATATTTGGAAGCATTTCATGACAATATTGAGGAATAATAACATCTTAGGAAGCAATGCACAAAAGTACTGAGAAGCAATAACATATTAGGGAAGCAGTACTTAGGAAGTGTGGCCTAGTATATTCTTTCAGATTTATTGTAGGAATAATAATATGTATGAGTTAGGGTGGGTAATTAGGAAAGTTGCAGGAGGAAACAGAGGAAGAAAGAAGATGGAGTTTGCAAGTTAGTTATGTGGGGTGGGAGCAAGAGCATTCCCACTGGGATACTAGATGTGAGTGAAGAGATCTTTTAAATATAAAATGGTTGGGGGTGGTGTGAATGGAAGGTGGTAGGGAGTTCCAAAGGCATGCAAGGCCATAAGACAGAAGATTTTTGCCTGGGGGACGAGTTGGTTTATATACTTCTAATAGATTTTGATTGTTGGACCTTAATACTCTAGCAGGAAGGTGCATTTTAAAGGCTGATGAAAGGGAGGGACAAAGGGAGGGGTTGAAAATGAGCTTATGTGCAAGATTTAGTTGAGTATATGTGAGATAACTGGGTAGCTCTAGCCATTTTAGTTTTTGGAGAGAGGAACAGTGGTGGGTGGAGGACTTGTGGTTGGTAGCGAACTTGGCAATTTTGTTGTAGCAAGAGGAAAGTTGTGTTTTAGAGAGGTCTGTAGATTAGTTAGGAGTGGAGCTTCATAGAGAACGGAAGGGATAAGAAATGAGGTAGAGAGGGTGATTTTGGTAGCAGGTGTAAGGTAATGATTTTGTCTGTAAAGCATACCTAGTTTTTGATGGGTTTTCTTGATATTTAACTGTAGGTGGGAGTTGAATTTGAGCTGGTTATCAATTTGGACCCCAAGTAACCTGGTCTCGGACACCAGTTCCAGGGGTAGATTATTTTGTCTAGAGATGTGGAATGTGTTTATATTGAAAGAAGTTGCCTTAGAGGGGGTGAATAACATTAATTTGGTTTTAGAGGCATTGAGTGCTAGGTGATTCCTTTTCATCCATTGCTCAGTTGTAAAAGCATCTTGAGTCAGTTTTAGGAGTGAGGGGATAGAGGTGGCAGCGCAGATAATAGCAGAATCATCGGCATATTGGATGATGTCTGAGAATGGGATAGAGTTGCGGAAATCATTTATAAATATATTGAAGAGAAGGGGACTCAGTATAGAGCCCTGGGGTACCCCAGTAGGAGTATTTAGAAATGAGGAGGTGGCCTTTTTCCATTTGACTGCTTGAGATCTGTTAGATAAGTAGCTGGAGAACCAGTTCAAGGAGGAGGGAGATAGGTAAAGTTTAGTTAGTAGCAGGCTGTGAGAGAGTGTCAAAGGCCTTAGAGAGGTCGAGTAGTAGGGTAGAAACAATTTGGCCAGAGTCGCGGGCTTTATTTACAGTTTCAAGGAAGGAGAGGAGGGCGGTCATAGTGCTATGATGTGGTCTGAATCCATGTGTGGGAGTTAGTAGGTGATTATCTAAGAGATGTGGAAGGAGTTGTAGTTGGATACACTTTTCTAGGAGTTTAGAGATGGGGGACAGAATAGCGATAGGGCGGAAATTAGTAACATTGTTTTTGTTGCCACCTTTATGTAGAGGTATGATAAAGGCCCTTTTCCAGACTTGGGGTACTATACATTCTTGGATAGAGCAGTTGATTAAAATGCTAATAGGGTAAGCGATTGCTTCAGCAGCTTTGCTAAGAAAGTAAGAAGGGATGTTATCAGGAGCATTGGTGCATGGCTTCAGTTTCATAAGGAGTTTCTTTATAGTAGAAGTGGGTATAGGTTTAAATGAGAAAAAAGGAGTGTGAAGAGGGAGAATTAGGGGCAGATGAAGCTGATGAAGTAGTAGGAGAAGGAGTGGAGGGATGGGAGTTAGTAGATGGGAATGAGGAAGTAGTAGCAGAGTAGGGTAGAGAGATGGTTGGGGATGGTAAGGGAGTTTTGGAGAATGTAGTGGTGTTAGAGAAAGATGACGTTAATTTGGAAATGGATTCAATGAAAAGAGTTAAATTGGGTAGCCAAGTCTTGGTCAGGAGCATTTGGGTCTGGGGTAGGGGTATCTGGTTTGCTGGGGTTAAGTAGAGTAGAGATACCTTTCCAAAATTTCTGAGGGTTTGATTTTATTATTGTTTTGAAGTGTGGAAAAGTAGTTTTGTCGGTCAAGATTATGAGCTTTTTACCTTATTTCAAGTATTTTATATTCATTGTAATAAAAGGACAGGATTACAGTATTTTCAGAAGCTCATTACATTTTATTGCAGACCAGTGTCTTATAGCAGTGTCTGTGTGTTAGTACACTTGTAGTTGGGTGGCTTTAATGGTATATGGTAAATAAGCATTGCTACCTTACTTAAAAGCCAAGCCCTGCAACAACTAGCTCCACACTGAAGTCAAAACACAATAGCTCTGGTGGGTAAATGTACTCTGTAGTAATCAAAAAGGCAAATGTTTAAAATAACTACAGCTTATGTGCAAACACAATAGGTAGTGATGAAACAATGCTCTGCTAAAAATGCTTTAATGCTTCACATTGCTGAGCTGCAGATCAGTTATCACTGGCTACCAGGATTTCACCCACTTCAGCTCAAGCACTGTGCCGTTCAGTGCAACCTTCCCAGAACTAATTCAAGTCTGACCAGAATTATTTGGTGTGTGTATAAGAGGGAGGTAGCATACCCCTCAGCTGCCCAGATTTTTGCCCCATATTCCTCCTAAAAGGATTGAAGTTGCTAAATGAGACATTTCAGTTTTAGATGTCATGTCATTTAGAAAAATGCATACTAACACAAATCCTGTTACTCTTGCAATTTTCTAAGTTTCTGAGAGCCATATTTATAATCTATCCCTATTTATTTTAGGCTTTGTCCAGATTTCTTGCACTAAGGTTGAGGCCTTGAGGGGTGTGGTATGTTTGTGAGAGAGAAAGTGAAATGCCCAAGTTAGAGTTAACAGGTGGAATTTTCAAGTGCATTTTCAAGGAACTGTGAGTTTTAAGGGAAGCTAAGTTCACTGCTGCTCATGCCAAGTCTATTTACAATGTGCAACTGTTTTGTTTAGCAAATGGTATCGCTGTTGTGGTATAAAGTTTTAAAGCTATGTTAGTAGCACCACAAGTAGAATACTTGCATCTTAATGTAAAGGCTTGAGGTTCTATTCCTACAGCATATACATTTGTATGCTGCAGTCCTCAGGATGTCCTCCTTTGGATGAGATGCCTAATAACTATGAACCTGTTTTTCAGCTTGTCATCCATTTTCTATTGCAATATACCAGCTTACCATTTTTTTAATTTAACATAGGCAATTTATTCTTTGACAGCAGCAGGCACTGAATTTGTAGATGAAACACTGAAATATACAGTTGTTTTCTAGCAACAACATCTTCATTAGTTTCAGATATCTTTAATGTGGAATTATTCAGATTACTTTTACTTCAGCAGAGACACTCAAACAAGTGCTGCTGTATAATACAAGGGATATAATTCAATTATATATTATAATTAATACAATCAGGTAAATCAAATAACTTTTGCATGGCCCTAACGGTGTGCAAGGAGCCTATTGCTTGAAAACAGTTCAAAGGTAAATAGCCTGCCACTGGCCAGATGCATTTTCTTTGAATGTGGGTTTCAATGCTGTATCATTGAATGTGAGTTTCAAAAGTAGAGAAGCTTTAATGCCAAGTCTGTTTTCATTGTAAGACTATTGCTTTGTTTAGGTTTAGTAAATGTCTCAGTGTTTGGGCTATAATGTTTGAAATAAAAGTTGTAAATTAAATCCAACTGCCTGTAATCATTGTAGAACTAAAGCATAAAACAGTATGCACACAGATTTGAACAGTGTCTACAGTAAATGGGGAGAAATAGCCAAGTAATGGGACACTGGAATGGCTGTGTGGGCGGGGCTTGGGGTGGGTGGACTTGGGCGGGGCTGTGTTGGCAGGGGGCGGGGTGAGCTATGTGGGTGGGGCTCTGGGTTTGCACCCCCCTGCAAAAAATCCTGCGGGCTCCCTTGGGAGGGGGTCTTCTTTTCTGAGGGGCTGTTGCTGTGAGGATTTCATAATTATGCCTAACCCTCTTATGTAGCTCCATTGGGTTAAGAATGCAGTGCATGCAATGGCATCCACATGTGTGCCTCTGCACACTAATGTTGTCTTCTCTGGGTGCTCTCTTTATGCATGCCAACTGGAATGGGCATACACCAGGACTACTGGTGTTGTTTTCACCAAGGAATGCTCTTGTGGTAGAAAGTACTACCCCCTCCACTTGAGATAAGGTTAGAATTAGTTACTGAGACCATCAGAGCCTGAGTCACTGTAGCTTTAGCATGCTGACTTGAGCTGTCATTTGCTTATACCTCCTTGTTCACTTTATGTTAAAGTGGGGTTGTGATTACTTGAGCCTAGGTTGTCTGAAACATAGTCAGAGCTGCAACTTTTATACCAGTAAAGCTTGCATCCTATTTAATCTTCTACATGAACTTGTTCAAAGATTGCTTCAGCTGTATTAAGCAATAATAAAAGAAAGATCTAAAATAAAGTTATTAGCAAAGAATGTTAAACAGATAAAACATAAAATAATTACAGTGAAAGTAGAGTACTGTATACATGTCCTGTCTAATGAAGGGTTAAGAAATGAATGATTACTAGTGAAGATGTTAAAATAATTCTACACCATCAAAACCCATTAAAAAGAGAAAAAGTTTTAAACAACCTGTGGAATCTGTCCAGGGAAGACACTTCACATGTGGGAAGCCTAAAAGGCAAAAGCTTGGCTATGTGACGTTTCAAGGTGCATGTGGTTAAGCACCAGTAGTCCATTAGGAAGCTGAGAACAGTATGTGAGTAGGGCAGTTCCTTCTGGTAAGGGGGTCCCATGCTGTGTGGACAAATGAGTTAACACCAATACCTTAAAAATAATTCTGTAAGGAGCTTGGAGCCAGTGCATGCTGTACAGGAAAAGTGTATTGCATTGGTAACATGATGTAGCAGTCACTACCCAAGATGAAATGTTCTTCACCAGATGTAGGTTAAGTTTGGTGTCAACAAGTCCCACGTATAGCAACTAATAGTAGTCCAGGCGGGATGACACCAAGACATGAACAGTTACTGAGGGGTCACTTTGATGTTTTACAAGGTACTTAATCCTGCAAAAAGTTTCAAAAATGGATGCATGAAAATGTAACAAAAACAGTTGGTTGATCTCTTAGTGTCATCCTATACTCCACAATCACAGCTAAGTTAAGCACCTTGTCAATAAACATCAAGATTATTGCTTCCATGTGAAATAAAAACTGGAAAGAGAGGGAACAGAAGACTCTGAAGGTAGCATGAACTGTCATGGTCGCAGCTTTTAGAGATGTTGGGTTTCAGCAAATAAGCCAGGAGGTAATGACCTCAAATTGGTAGAAAGAGAATATACAGTTTTCCTTAGCTTCCCATGAAAAGGAAAGGTAATGTAGACTGTCATCAGCATAACTGTGATATGTTTGACCCCTGTCCCTAGAAAGATCTCCCAACAAAAGTGTATATACTGTGAACAGTAAAGGGCTTAGGGTCAAGCCTTGTGGTACTCCACACTCATTGGGGCAGGAGGAAGAAGTGTAAATTCCTGAACAAGCCTTCTGCCTATGGACAAAGAGATAAGAGGTAAGACACTCACCATAGAGGAGATGTCATAGTAAGTTCTTAAATGTTCGATCAAAACAGCATGGTCAGCAATACCAAATGCAGACATTAGGATGTCACTGACCATTCAAAAAGGAGCAGTCTTAGTGTTATAGTGAGTGGTGTGAAACCCAGGATGGCAAGGATCTGTTAACCCATTGACTTGAGATGAGTCTCAATTGTCATGGTAGCTATCAAACATGTTGGGATCTAGAAAACTTTTTTTGAGAATGGGGGTGACAAGGGCCTCTTTCAGGGCTTATAGTAAGACCCCAGAATTCAACTAGGGGGTTTCATAGGGTCTGATGACTACAGAGCAGATCTGATAGCGGTAATCCTTAACAGTTCAAACTAAACAGCAGATTCACATTATGAAGAAGGTAACACTGTTCGAATTGTGAGACAGGCTGAACTACACAACCTGTTCACTAAACAAAAGAGTATGGTTCGTCAGTTACTGCTGAGGTCTCACTGGACAGATAAGCTGCCTTCCTACAAGTGATTTTAGCCTTGTATGTAGTGTAGTGCTAATGCAAGCCACATTTGTTGATTCACAGACCTGCCCAGGGCCACTAACTCCCCAGCGTGTGCTCTTCTCATTGTAAGAGTTGTTGAAGCTGATGGGCCAACCAAGACTCATACCTTCTTGTAGAAACAGGAAGAACATGATTTGCAGCGAGAACGTTAAGTGCTGATGGCAGAGAAATATTATAGTCATTGACCAGTGCATCAAAAAAACCTGTAGCATCCTCTGGAAAGAACTGAAGGGAGCATAGAAAAGATGATGACAGAGGTGTTATGGTCAGTAGAACAAATCACCTTTAGCTCAAGATCAAGATAAGTATAACATGGGAGCTCCAGGCCAAAGTGCACTAGGAAGTAGTCGGACCAAAAGACTATTTCCACCACACGCCCATTATATTCACATCTAATAGGAAGATCAAGTCCAGAGTGTAACCTAGTATATGAGTTATGTATAAAATAACCTGGGCAAACCAAAAGCTTTTCTTAGTATACCCAAACTCTTGGAGTCAGGGACTCATCACAAATCCAAGATATTGAAGTCATCAAGGACAACTTTATGCTAGCGACCCAAAGCTAAGTCTACCACAGCATTCATTGTCACCATAGGTAATTAGGCCGTCGTGTTGTTACCGTCAAGGGACACTAACTGAAATTTCTTACACTGATCGTCTCAATGCATACTTTTGTTTACCATTACTTCTGTTCATACATGTCCATAGTCCTTAGAATACTGGCAGAGACATGGGTCATTGACTGATGGGAAGCCTTAAGGCAAATTTTCTTTATACTATGAGACCTTGAGGGCAACTGTCTTTTTCCCCAGACTTTCTGCCTACTCAGAGCTGACTGGCAATCACTTCCAGAAGCTATTCATGTCTACTGGACCAAACTTAGCTCCCAGAGGCTAATCTTAATCCATATTAAGGGTCATTGAGGAGACTGAGGAATATGGGGCACCACCGTCACTCTTTCCAGGAATTGTTTTCCTCCTACATTTCTCCATATGTTGTATGCTGCTGTCCCATGCTCAGGGGTTGGTAAGTTCTCCATACGTTGTATGCTGCTGTCCCATGCTCAGGGGTTGGTAAGTTCTCCATACGTTGTATGCTTCTGTCCCATGCTCAGGGGTTGGTATGTTCTCCATACATTGTATGCTGCTGTCCCATGCTCAGGGGGTTGGTATGTAGTGGGCTCTCCAATTCATTCTTCAGATGAGAAGTTAAACCAAAGCCCCAGCTGCTTGGGTTGGTGATTGCTCAGGTGGATGTTAAAGATCGTATGGCACCTATTGAAAAGAGTAAATGAAGTTCCCCCAATGCCGTGGCTGAATTTCTCCTAGTAATATAAATACACTTTGGGTATCCCCTGAAAAGAGGCTACTAACCTAGTGGGGCTAACCCGCTTAAGAAAGAATGGACAAACAAATAAATCTTGGCCATGCCTGTGCGTGCACCTCAGCCTGAGTCCTGTCCCTCTATAGTACTAACACTCTCCCAGAATCCTCAGCTTCCACCAGGGATCTAATGCAATGTTACATCTGAGAGCACATACTTTTCCTCCCATGATGGGAATATCTATCCTCCATGTTTGTGCCATTAAGCACTTTAGCTGCTAATCCAATTTGGGTCGCCTGAACCCTAGTCAGAGCTTTATCCCTGTATGCTATCAGCACTGGCTCGGAGTGTGTACTTTGCTGTTCCTCTGAATTGCAGACTGAGCAGTACTGTGTTATTACCACACTAATACTTTCAGGTAGCACCCGGCATAGTATTATGATGGTAATGATAGGCCTCGTAGCTGGATGTTGCAGTGTGAGTCCCAGTAGTAGTTTTGTGGTTGTCCCACTGTTGTAAAAGTTTCTAGTCCTCATGTGGCAGTACAAATCCCTGTACTGTAGCAGGTGTGCCACAATGGATGTAGCAGTGTGAGTCTCACTAGAAGTTGTGCCAGGCTTGATGTGGTTTAATAATAGTACATATCCCAGTATTGTGACACATGTCTCTAGACTGATGTGGCTGGCTGCTGTGTAAAGTGTAGTGTTGTGTGAGAATAGTAGTTAGAATATACTCCATGAAGTGTGCATAAGCACTTTCAGGCCTGATACTCTGCGGTTGTGTTGGCTGACATACCAGCGACATAAGGTTAATTGCAGTTTGGCTCAACAGGAGCCACCACCTAGGTGGGAAAAGGGGGACACAGTATCACTGAGTGTTCATTCATTTAGCATAACCAGGTCTTAAAATGCCATAGAGCTGCACGTGAACAGAGATGTCAGATTTCATGCTTTCAGAATTTTGATGCACCTTTGTATGCTAGCTCAGATTAGTGCAGCTGTGTCACCGTTAAAAAAACAAAGTAAATAAAAAATACACAGAATAAAGAGGGATAAATGCCTTAAGAATGAAGCACAGCAGAATTTTTGTGAAGCATGTTATTGGTGGGGCCAGGTAGGCTCTTTGTTTCAAGGAACATAAAGAAAGTGGAAATAACTGACATAGCTGTTGATCTGTAAGCAACAAAGGAGAAAACATCAAATTTCACTGTTTTAAATTTCAGCATCGTTCATATCTCTCTCTACCTTCATTATGATTTTTGCAGGGACCAACAATGAAACTCCAAGATAGTAGCACCTTTGTTTCATTTTCATCTGTGCTTTAGTTGTTAACTTGCAACGAAACTGTACTCCATGCCCTTTAGAAACCAGCTTTGCCTATAGCTGTGTCCCCTTTCTTGGTTCACAGTTCCCTTGATTTTTGCATTCAAGTTTTTGAAGTGGAAGTGAAAACTGATTGACATCTAACCAAGGATTATCTGCCTTTGTGAACAACAAAGCTTCCCATCAGGCATCAAAACAACTGGGTCACACTGCCATCTAGTGCTTAAATTTCCAGTCTGTGCATGCATGTGCTAAAGGTTACTAAAACTGAGGTACTAAGGCCTGAAAATTGTTTGTACTGATAATGCTAATGCACGGTGTCTTATTGTGCAGTCTGGATGAAACAGTAAAAGTAAACTGTAATTGTATAGTGCTTTCAAATATTGTAAGTTATAATTTTGTCATTTGTATTCAAATATTAAGTGTGAAATTGATATAATGACATTTAGCACTCTAACACGCTTTATGTTGTAAAACTGAATCATTATAATATTAGATGCTAAACTCTGTGTTATAAACTACACCAATTTTCTAATCCCTAAAGTCCTTCAAAACACATGGTTCTGCATGTGCTACTCATAACACTCAACCTGGAAACATCAAAAATCCGGACAAGGCCCATGAAAAATAAGTACAAATCTGTATGTTTATTAACATTAAATTTGCATATATAATTATGTAACCCCACCCACTCCAATGGAATTGTGGGATACCAACTTTCAAATGCAAACTAAAGAACAGACAACCAAAAAATGACAAGAGTTCCCCCTCAGCCACTCCACTGTCCCATTACTTGGCTATTTCACCACATTTACCATAAACACTAATGTGTGCATACTGCTTTACTTCTACAATGATTATTTGGATTTTATTTTTACATTTTATAGCACAATGTACAAACACTTATAGACATCTGTTAAACAAAGCAAGCAATACTGTCTCATAATGAAAATAGACTTAGCATTAAAACTTCCCTGCCCTTGAAACTCACATTAATTCAAACAGACTTGAAACCCACACCACATCCAAAGAAAATGCATCTGGCTAGTGGATAAAGATTACCTTTGGGCTGTTTTCAAATCATAGGCCCCTTGCACACAAAACAAGAAACATACATGTGTTCTTTTCTTTGATACACCTTCCTGACTTTATTAAATTATATTCCTTGTATAATACAGCACACTTATTAGACATAGAGCGCATTTTAAATTTATTGTTTGAAAGTTTTTCCAGTAGGCAATGAAACAAAATGCATGAACCAATAATGACTTCTTCTTTCGTCTTTTCCCAGTTAGGGGTCACCACAGTGGATCACCTGTCCACTCATGATTGCCAGTGGAGTTTTACGGTGTCAAGTTGCCAGCCTGGTGTCCAACCTTCCACAGAAGGCACACACATGCACGCACTCACGCTTATGGCCAATTTAGAGTGTCCAATCCATCTACAGCATGCCTTTTGGGATGTGGGAGGAAACCCACGTGACCACAGGGAGGACATGCAGACTCCGCACAGAAGGCACCCCAGCTGAGGATCGAACCGGAGAACCTTTTGCTGTGAGGCGGCAATGCTAACCACTATACCACCACAGCTGCCTGCATGAACCAGTAATGCAAAACTGTCAAATTCAGAACATTTCCATCATAAAAGTCTACTTACACACACACACACACACACACACACACACTCTCTCTCTCTCTATATATATATATATATATATATATATATAGAGAGAGAGAGAGAGAATGACAGTAGGCATCTTGCACAGCTTCTTGCACTTATTTTCAATTTCATTTTTTTTTTGGGGGGGGGGGGGGACAAAAGGCCAAAAACCAAGGACACATTTTAAATATTGCTTGTATAATTTTGGAAAGTTGCTAGAATAAAATGTTATGTTACCACCATGCATTTCAGTGCCAAGTGTTGAACCCAGGACCCTGTGCACTACAGTCAGAGCAACATACCACTATGCCAAATCAGCAGTTTCCTGAAATATAGGAAGACTGAAACTTAAATGGCTATCATTTAGTGAATTCAGCTCTCACTTCTTACCATAGCTCTCAACCTTTTACCACAAAAAACCTGGACAAAGCCAATAATGTGGGAATACAGAATTCAGTTCTCACTTCAATGTCCTAGCACAAAAAAACTGGGCAAAGCCAATAATGGGGGAATGCAGCCCCAAAATAGGGACACATCTCAAATACTGATCTTATAAACTTAAAAAATTGGCAGAATAAAAGGTTTTATGTTACCATTTATATTCTGAAGAATATGAAGTCTGAAATTCAAATGCCTGGCATTAGTGAATTCAGTCATTCATAATTGCCCCCAAAGTCCTGAAAACCACAGGTTTTATGAGGAACAGAACAAAAATATGAGACATAAATTCACAAGTGGCGATGGCTAGGGACTTTAGGCTCTTTTTACCTGTACCCAAGGTATAGGGTTTGAGCCTGAGTACCTTTAGCCACCAGGTGTATTCATACACACACACACACACACACACACACACACACACACACACACACACACACACACACACACACACACACACACACACACACATAAATAATCTTATAAACTTGGAAAATTGCTAGAATAAAAGGTTTTGTGTTACCATTTATTTTCTGAAGAATATGAAGTCTGAAATTCAAATGCCTGTCATTACTGAATTCAATCATTCACTGAATTGCCACAAAAGTCCTGAAAACCACAGATTTTATGAGGAACAAAACAAAAATATGAGGCATACATTTAGGTTCTTTTTACCTGTACCCAAGGTACAGGGTTTGAGCCTGAGTGCATATAGCTACCAGGTGTATTCACCTGGGGCATTTTCACACACACACACACACACACACACACACACACACACAGAGACACACACCAGTTTGCTCGCGCAATTCAAAGCAGTCTGCTCACTCAATTTCCTACCTCAATTCAAAGCAGTCCGCTCGCTGAAGTAGCTCTGCAGTACTTCCATTCTTTCTGGGCAGTTCAGTTCCAATTCATCCATTCCTGCTTGCAGTCACAAAAGTCCTTCCGCTCACTCAATTAGCTCTGCAGTACCTCCATCATTCATGGGCAGTTCAGTTCCAATTCCTGCTTGCACTCACAGAAACAGTCCTTCCTGGGCAGTAAGTAAACGGTCCATTCCTGCTTGCACTCGCAAAAGTCCTTCCCAGGCAGAAACCAGAAATGTTAGTCCTTGAGCTCAATTCCAACAAACTGACGAAGTTGACGGCATCACGCATGTGATGACGTCAGCTCAAAAAAGTGAAAATAAAAAAAAATAAAAAAAGCTGGGAAAATCGAAAATGAAAGGGTATCACTCGGGAATCGTGGCACCCCATTATTTGGACCCCAAAACTCAGTACAATCCGAGTAATTCGGTACGGTTGGGGGCTATGGTGCTACTCACCTGGGTGGTAAAGATATACTCAATCCATTTTATACCCGGTATGCAAATTCTAGCTATGAATCTGACAGCCGT
This sequence comes from Protopterus annectens, assembly GCF_019279795.1. Lineage (NCBI taxonomy): Eukaryota > Metazoa > Chordata > Ceratodontiformes > Protopteridae > Protopterus > Protopterus annectens. The sequence continues at coordinate 421,471,567 of NC_056726.1, read as the reverse complement.
TTTTTTCTTACTTTTCTATCCTACCCCCTATCTAGAAAGCTCTCATCCTGAAATTCTTACCACTAATCCTGCATTTCTCCCCCTCTTTTCGCCTTAATCCTGCCTCTTCACACCCTCCCTCTTTCTTCTACCTCCCTTCCCCCTGTACTTGCTCTTGTTTTTCCTGTGTACTTTCTACTGTAATCTGTACGATGTACAACATTACAATCTTTTTGTTTCTCCTCTCTGGTCTTGTCTCTCCTATGCATTTTCCTTGTAAATACAGTACTGTGTTCCAGTAAACACTAAGACAGTACATTGTACAACACTGTATATTCTAAGTCTGTTCCTGTGGTACAACTGTATATTCTAAGTCTGTGCCTGTGGTACAACTGTGCTGCACTTTGTAAACTAATGTGTTTCATTTTTTCTGGTGCCACTGTGATTGTACTTCACAACCAAATGTTTTCTTTTTCTCTTTCTCTCCCCCGCTTTTTAAGCATAAAATTGTGGATTACAGTTATGGCAAAGCTGTTGCTACAGTTTATATCTCACTGGATACACACTGGATTGGCAACTGACTCACAGACAGAATATATATAATTAATATAGTAGAAATGACCTCCACAAAGACACCAGTCACCAGTGGAGTCCCCCAGGGTTCTGTACTGGGACCTCATCTACTTTTCTGAGGTAATAGCTAATATCAAAGGGTTCTGACTAAATTTGCAAATGACTATAAGCCAGGAGTAGTCATTGAATACCCAAAATGACTTGGCTATCCTGCAGGAAGTTTTTTTTCTGGAATAGATAACTGGTGCCAAAGTCATGGACTGAAACTAAATGCTAAAAATGCATTATTGTATCATTTGGGAAGTTACCAACCACAGGGAATTTATATTAACAATTTATATTGGCAATACTCTCCTAATAGTTGACCTAAGTGTTTGGGATTTTGGAACTTAATACAGACAGTAGCTTCATAAACTTCTAACCAACATGTATCCATTATTGCAAAAAGTCCTTCTATATTGCACAGCTTATAAACAAAGGGATTGTGTCTAGATCTAGGGATGTCATTGTCCCCTTTTACTTATCCCTCATTAGGCCAGTCATTGAATATAATGCCCTCTTTGGTGTGCATCTGTCCATTCGCATGCAATAACTGGAATGGCCACAGGATACCTTACTAAAAGGATACAAGGCCTAAACATTTCCTACATTGACAGACTCAAAGTCCTCTCACTCTACTCTGTATCCTACAGACTGCTAAGAGGTGAGCTGTATCTAGCAAACCAGGCATCCTTCAACCCATGACTGATGATTTACTGCACATCAGCATGTCAAATGGCAACAGAAATATTCAGTCTAAGAATCTAAACCTCTTCTGCAACATCAGCATCAACCAAACAGTTTGGAGGAACAGGTGTATCTCGCAGAGGATACTGCTGCCCTGGAATACACTCCCATTCCACATAAAGCAAAGCTCATCCCTGTCCATATTCAAGCACATATTAGATCTATGGATGGGAAATAGAAAATTTAACACAGGACTGCCCCCTGTAGTACTGATGGACAGAGGGAGCTCCTAAATGCTTAGGTCCCCTCAAATTAGCTATAGTATGTTCCCAGTTACTCTCAGTAAGGGTAATATATAATTATTGACCATGGGATAGGCAAGACCAGTCTGTAACCAAATAGGATATATATATATATATATATATATATATATATATATATATATATATATATATATATATTTTTTTTTTTTTTTTAAACCTGAAACATCTTTATTAAATTATCACGTATGACATGGGCAATCTTACATTTATATAAATGAAAATAAACCATACTGACACAATCTCAGTTGCAAATATAATACATTTCAAACCATGCCAATACAACTATAGTTGCATATATTATACATCACGTGTACTATATCCAGTCATTGTCAGTCAAACATTACAATGCTCATTTGGATCCTGCCTTATTTTAAACCTCTGCATGTATTGACCCCACAACTTCCATTTTTCCTGTGTAATTTCCTATTGTAATTTGCTCCTACACTTTTCTAAAGAACACAGTTCCAGTTGTTTTCTCTCTGTTACTGTCTTTAATACTTCTTCTAGTAAAGCTGGTTTAGACTTTGATTTCCATTTTCTAGTCATTGATTTTTTGGCAGCCATCATAATTAGACTCATCAAGGCCTTACTATGTCTAGGTAATTCTGATTCTGTATCATAACTCAAAACATTTCCTTTGTTACACCAGTTTGTTCCCTTAGTATCTCCAACAGAGCAGTCCGCAGGGCATCTTTTAAATCTGCCAACTCTTTACACTCCCAGAAAAATATGTTCCCAATTACCCCTTTCTTCCCCATCACGTGTCCAACATCTGCTGTGTACCTGAGGAAGAATTCTTTACAGTCTACTTGTGGTATAAAATACCTGTGTAAACACTTCCAAGCAAAGATCCTAAATCTTCTAGACTTTTATTGCATATTTGGGAGACATGCATATATTCCACCATTGTTTCTTTGTAAATTGCTTATTCAGTCTCTCTTTCCAATCCTTTATAACTTCCTCTGATTGATTGTTATAGTTATTGTGGAAAAATACTGAAGTCAACATATTTTGTATTCTGTATTTAAAGGGTTAAGCAGAAAAATGTTCACTGCGTGCAAACTGAAATGTTCTGGAAAATGTTGATCACTGAGGAATGCAGGAGTTAATCTTAAACTACTGATAAGGAAGTTAATGGTGCAAGAATAACTGTGGTACTGGCTGGTAAAAACAAGTAATCAAACTATCAATTTTAATGAAAGTCCTCTGTGCTACGTGTATGTACGTGCAGGAGGGTCTATATAAGGAGAACTTAAAGTACAAGTAGCCAGACTGCTGGCATATTACTATCATGTAGCAGATCTCCATGCATGTAAAATAAAGCTGTTTTACTTGCTTGCAAGAACTTGGTGTGATTCTTCCAGAATATGTTAGAAGAGTAAAATCTTTCGACATAACTGGCCCACGACGTTAGGGCGGCCACTGCACGGCGAACCGAACAAAGAGAGGCTGAAAACCTGCGCAGGTGGAGAGAGATCAGGCTCTCCTCGAATGAAAGACCTCCAACTGAAACAGGTTGAAATTAGAGGCCAGTCACTCTTTCCAGATTAAATCCGTGAGGTGGCAGCGAAACAGGGCGGAGGAATCACAAAGGTAAGCAAAAAGAAAAACTATTTTTTGTTGTTTCTGATTGGAATTTTTGTCTAAATTTTAAGGGACTAGTCAAGGGAGAAATTGAATTTTCTCAAAGTATAAGGGTATATGTGAATAGATTCCATATACAAGAGATCTCAGGAACAGGAATAGTTTCTCGTAAGAGAAATGGGAACAGGAACCAGTTGCCAAAGGCGACAAAACTGAAGATGAAAAGTTTATGTTTGATTTACACCCAAAGAATGTAAAGTATTTAGATAAATGGAAAAAGAACATGGGTTTAGTGGATGTTTAAATAAGTCAGAATGTCAAAATCTAGTAAGATTACTGCAAACAGGCAGGAAATAAGACAAGGAAGCAAAAGAAGGTAGGGATTCCCCAGGCACAGAAATGGCTGGAGGAAGCAAATAAAAACATAAGGAACAAAATTTGAAAAAGGGTGTGGCAATTCAAGTGAAAAGATGTGTACTTTGTTCAAAAGGAAGATAATGAAACTTCCATAGTCAGTCGTACCAGAATCCTCGGCCCCTCCCATCCAGTATCCAGACCCTGCACAGGTTATTGAGGTGCCCCGACCAGGACCCACCGCAATACCAGGCTTGGTGAGTGTCCCCCACGTATTATATTACAGAGAGCCTGCCAACACTCTTGACTTACGCGGAAGTATTAGGAGAGAAGGGACTGGAAAATTAAGGAGAAGGTAGATCAGGAAGGAGAGGAATACCCACTGATAGAAGTGGCAAATCCTCAAGCGAGCAGAAGGCGAGGGTCCTACCATATTGGTCTACCGACCGTGGACCCGTGATGATATCCAGCGGTAGAGGATTCCCCATCCAAAAGTAGATATGCGTAAATTCATTTACAACGTAGGGGCATGAGAATGAGTTATAGATTAAGCGCTGTAGAATTTGAACAAGTAATAAGGCAAATCCTAGGACCTGATTGGCACCTTATTTGCGGAACTTGGGACCCCTGCTACCAGAGGAAGGGGAGCCTTGCCGTTTAACTCAAGTGTGTAGAACCAGAATAAAGACTCTCCTAGATAAAATAGAAGAACATTGGAAGCCCAAAGCAGATTGGACTTGCATTAATCAATGCGTTCAATCAGATGACGAAACCGTAGACAATTATCTACATCGTCTCACACAATGTTTTGATGCTCATAGTGGGTTGATTAAGGCAGAAAATCAGGCAAATGACTCGCCCTATGAACAGCAACTGAAAAATGCATTCCTAAAGGGCTGCAAGACAGCCATTGGTAACTTTATACAAAAGCATATGATCACACACAGGACAGCGCATCTACAGCCCCTTATGGATTATGCTGAGAAATACCTGAAGGAAAAAAAAAATAAAAAAGCCCAGACTTTTACAGTTAGTGAAGATGGAACTTTAATGTTAGTTCAAGGTTCCAAATCGAAGAGGGCGTGGGGAAGAGGGAGGACGGGAGGCATAAGTCATTCTGAGGATTTCGAGGTAAAAAGAGGGGAGTGTTTTAAGTGCGGTAAGAAAGGACATTTCGCCAGAGATTGCAGAGGACCGGAGAAACCGATGGTTGCTTCGGTGGTACCGCATGACTATATGATGGTCAAAAGACGTAGATGGAGGGTATGAGGAAGAAGAAGAAAGTGAGAATGGGGAAGTAGGTACAAGTGAAGACGATGGGTGGGGACAGGAAATGGCAGAAAATGAGAAATATCAAATGGTAAATCTAACAGCACTAGCATCAACTATGCAATTGGAATCCCAACCAGTGATCACATTGCAAGTTGAGGGCCGAGACATAGAATTTCTTTGTGACTCAGGGGCTTCTCGAGCGTTAGTCAGAAGTACTGCCATATCATCCGATGTTACCTCGGATGAATATGTGCTTGTAAAAGCAGCAAATGGTCGTATTTACAAAGAGCCATTGTCCAAACCTCTGTGGTTTACCGACCCAGAGACGAACCAAACCATACGGTTCAGTAATAATTTCAGAAATCTGCCCAGTACATTTACTAGGAAGAGATTTAATGCAAGTGTTTATAGCAGCCGTCCCAACCTCCACGGGATGGTGGCAAGGAGAATAGAACTGAATAGTGCAATGCTATTAGAGGGGCAGGGAGATCTACATTACTGGTATAGTAATGATTTGATAGAGACAGGCCCCAGAGTGTAGTGGCTCTTACAAATTTGGCATTAAGCAAATACGGCATAACAAATCCGAAGGTGTCAGATCCATTACATTGCACAATGTATTACAGAAGATGTGCCGGACCTGATTTAGAATACGAAAAGAAATTTCTTAGTTTTAAAGTCACCAAACTAGTATTGCATAGCCTTTTTGGGACACACTAGGTAATTCTGCAGTCACATGTAGCCTTACAAGGGATATGCAGCTGCTGTATAAGAATGAATTAACCACACATATTTCAGTCACGGAGGGTGAAGGAATGTCATGGTACCTCGTGGGTAAGAAAATAACTGAATGGGTAGGATGGACACCAGAACAGTTGGCAGGTAAGGGCATTCAGGTTCAAAAACTTAACTGGGTTACACAAGCCAGACCGACTGCACCTCAGGGAAGACAAACCGATACAATCCCCTGGGACATTATGACTATGTCTCCTTACCCCATGGAAGAATCTCAATTGCAGATGATTCCAAACTCATTATGGTCGCAGGGTCAGCACGATATCGGACTGATTAGAGCGGCAGGACAGGTAAAGATTACACCCAAGACAGAATTTAGACCTCATAAACGGCAGTATCCCTTGAGCAGAAAGGCAGAGGAGGGCATTTTACCGGTAATCACAGCACTTTTGAAAGCTGGAGTATTAATTCTGTGCACAGACTCACCGTGTAATCGCCCTTATTTCCAGTAAAAACGGATGGGACATGGAGGATGGTACAAGACTTACAGGCAATAAATGCCGGTGGTACCTCGGCCCCCATAGTCCCGGATCCGTCTATTCTGCTGAACGATATCCTTCCAACAGATAACTACTTTTCTGTAATTGATATCAGTAATGCCTTTTCTCTATTCCCTTGCAGGAAGATAGTAGATTTTGGTTTGCATTTACGTTTATGGGCAAGCGTTATACCTATACCAGGTTACCGCAGGGATACTGCGAAAGTCCGACCATCTTCTCACAAGAGATGTCCACCAATTTGGCTCAGTTCCAACCAGCCCAAGGGTGCCACCTACTGCTGTCGTGGATGATATCCTCCTGGCGACTACGGAAGAACTCTAAGTCCGAGACTATTCGACTACTACACTTTCTGGCACACGAAGGACATAAGGTAAATAAGTCTAAGTTACAATTTTGTAAATTAGAAGTACGTTACCTGGGTTATACTATCTCTGGGAAGGGCAGGCGATTAGATGACAGCAGAAAGAATGCTATTTTGCAAGCCCCATGCCAACTACAAAAAAGAAATGATGTCCTTTTAGGCATTACGAACTTCTGTCGTAGTTGGATTCCCAACTACCGAAGAAGTGCACCCGCTATCAGACTTAATTTTGCAATACCGATGGCGGCAAAGATTTGCTGCACTGGACAGACAAGGCAGTACAGGCATTTACTAGGATCAAGCAACTGATAGCTGGGTCAGCAACATTGGGGTTTCCAGATTACAGTAAGACCTTTATACAGACTGTAGATTGCAAGCAGGGATTTATGACATCTGTTTTAATGCAAATGTATGGAGATAAGTTAAGACCATTGGCATTTTACTCTAGCAAATTAGACTCAGTAGCACGAGCATTACCACACTGTGTGCAAGCAGTAATTGCAGCCGCTTTGGCGGTACAAGCGTCTGCCACGTTGGTATTGTTCCATGATCTTACGTTAAAAGTCCGCACTCTGTAGCAGTCATCCTTCTGCAGGACAAGTTAACATTTCTGTCACCTAGCAGACATTTATCTTGTATGACTACGCTGTTATCGCAGCCACACATGACAATTGAGAGATGCACTACCTTAAATCCAGCGACATTGCTACCTGTTGCTGAAGGCGGTATTCGCATGTATGCTTAGATCTCATACATTCTAAAGTTCTACCAAGACCGGATCTTAAAGATCAACCCTTACTACATGCGGACTGGACACTGTTTGTAGATGGGTCAGCCCGCAAAACAGAAACAGGCACCACGCAGGTAGGGTATGCAGTTACTACTGCAACTCAGATAATAGAGGCAAGACCACTCCCCGGGAACTTATCCGCTCAAGCAGCGGAACTGATTGCTGTGACAAGGGCATGTCTCCTTTCAGAGGACAGGAATGTCACTATCTATACGGATAGTCAATATGCCTTCTCTACGGTGCATGTGTTTGCTCAGCAATGGAAAAATAGGGGATGGTTACAACCTCGGGAAAGACATTATGCACAAAGACCTAATCCTTGAATTACTACAAGCCGTCCAACGGCCACGGGTTTGGCCATCTGTAAATGCGCTGCTCATACCCGTGCTAAGGACCCGGTATCACTTGGTAATGCCCTAGCAGACAAAGCAGCCAAAGAGGCAGCTATGTCCAGTACCTTTTCACTTGAAACCACACCTACAGAATTACAACCAACAGATAAATTTGATTTGCAAACCTTACAAGTCATGCAGGAACTTAGCACAGTACAGGAAAAACAACGCTGGACTAGGTATGGTGTTAGGCAGAACAAAGGAATCTATGTGGGACGGATAATAAATATGTTTTGCCTACTAATCTTTTTAGATATGCAGCACTAGTTGTGCATGGCCCTTCCATCTGGGCCCTGCAGCTATGGTTAGAATTATCCACCTTACCTTTTGGACCAAGGGTTTCATTGCATATGCAAAACGTTTTTGTCTATCCTGCATAGTATGTGCTAAATACCACGGGAGGGTCAGAGTTGCTCCGGCATCATTTCCAACACCCCTATCCTTTTCATACAATATGTATGGACTTCATCAAATTGACCCGGCACAACTAAAGAAGTTTGTGTTAGTAATAGTAGATGCATTTACTAAGTGGGTTGAGGCTTTTCCGGTGACACATCCGGATGCTCAATCAGTGGCTAAAATTTTGGTCAATCACATCCCGCACTTTGGACTTCCTACACGCATCTACTCTGACAACGGCACATCTTGTCAATCAGATCATACAGAAACTGTCTACAGTTTTCCAAATTGAATTGAAACACCATTGTGCCTACCTCCCACAGTCAGCAGGGTTGGTGGAGCCATAACGGCATTCTAAAAGGCAAGTTGAGAAAACTCATGGCGAGACACATCAGTCTTGGATTACCTGTCTACCTCTAGCCCTCCTTTCCATGCGACAACTCCCACCTCAAAAGGAGTCACCCCATTTGAGTTGTTGTATGGGAGACCTTATTACGTCCGCAGTGGCAAAACTTGTTGCCTGCGGAATGTGAGGGGTGAGGAGATAGCTGAGTACATGAGGAAAATGCTGACCAATACTAACAGCTGTTTAACGAATGATTGTTTTCAGGTTCAAGAGCGACAAGATCACGGAAATCAGACCGGCGAGTGGGTCTGGATCAAAATAATAAAGCAAGAATTGGGCATCCCCAAATGGGAGGGCCCCTACCAGGTGCTAATCGCAACTCCAACAGCAGTTCGGATTAAAGAAAGGTCCTCATGGATCCACCTAACGCACTGCAAAATCATAAAACATTTTAAGTTAAATAAAGACTTGAGTTCCCCTGAGGAACAAACAGACAGCAGCAATCATGAAGGACAATAATGAGAATAAGAGAAAATGGTTCTATTGCAATGTTTTATTGTTTATAACTATTGTGATTGTAATATTTCTGTTTTGGACATTTCTGTCTTTTAATGAAGCTAGCCATTCAAAAGAGACAAACACACCAGCTGGCATCCAAACTTTAATACATATCAAGCGATTAAATATGCATATGCATCCTCAATGAATGTCTCAAATTGTTGGGTATGTACTGCAATACCTACTGTACACAGTGGCTTAATGTTAGGGACAGCCCTCTGGGAATAAATGATACTTGGAATAGTTTGTTGTTTGAAACCACAGAAGTACCACTGAGAGACAAGGTGGCGCTGCCTCTTCTGGGCCAAAATGGAACAGTGTGTTTTCAAAAGATTGGGAAAGTTAAGGTGGGGCTGAGCCAATGTAATTTGACAATAGTTCATAATTGTACCCTAGAAGGGCAGTGTGAGACCAAGTTTGGAGCTATAAAAAAGACATCAATGTAAATGATATTAGTTTTGTTGAAAAATGCTGTATGTATATGGCCTGTTATTTAAGGGCTAAAGCCAAATGGGAGTTATGAATTTGCAACCAATATTACCATCAAAACAAATGATTGTTATTTTATTTGTGGTAGGAAAGCATATAAATGGTTACCATATGGCTGGTCAGGAAGTTGTTTTTTTGGGATATCTGATACCAGCTATCAGGCACGCAAATGCGTTGCCTCAAGGTAAAATCTGAAATGCACGTTCTCTTAATAAACCTATTAATCCCGTTGGTAACATTGATGCGTCATGGATTTATCACCATGACTTGGCACACGTCAGCAGCAAAGGACTCTCACATATGGACCTAGGCGATGATGTAATTGCTTGGGCTGGTATTTTGCCAGCATATGGGACAGTAAAATCCATCTGGGAACTGAGAAAACTGTCAAAACTGTTAGAGACTCTGAGTAATGCGACATTTTCAGCGCTAGAATTGGTGACGGACGGCGATGAGAACAGTAGTGTTGCAGAACCGTATGGCGCCGATTTCACCCTAGCGGCGAAAGGAGGTACTTGGCTCTGATACACGAGGAGTGCTGCTCGTTCATCCCTGATAACGAGCACGCGATTCAGAGCCATCTTGAAATAATTCAACAAGTTTCTGAACTGACTAAACCTGGTCCAAACCCCTTGACTGACTTTTTCCAAAATCTGTTTGGAAACTGGGGTTCTGTGTTGATGAACATTTTAATTGCTGTATGTGTTGGTGCAATCATATTTTTGCTGCTTGGCTGCTGTTGCATACCATGTATCAAAATGATAATATCGAAGGTTATCTCTGCCAATGCTACAAAAGCATATTTCTCTGATTATGAGAAGGTATACAACGTATCTGGGATTGTGTAAAATAAACAGTATACAAAATGTTGTAAGGGGAAATGTGGAAAAATACTGAAGTCAACATATTTTGTATTCTGTATTTAAAGGGTTAAGCAGAAAAATGTTCACTGCGTGCAAACTGAAATGTTCTGGAAAATGTTGATCACTGAGGAATGCAGGAGTTAATCTTAAACTACTGATAAGGAAGTTAATGGTGCAAGAATAACTGTGGTACTGGCTGGTAAAAACAAGTAATCAAACTATCAATTTTAATGAAAGTCCTCTGTGCTACGTGTATGTACGTGCAGGAGGGTCTATATAAGGAGAACTTAAAGTACAAGTAGCCAGACTGCTGGCATATTACTATCATGTAGCAGATCTCCATGCATGTAAAATAAAGCTGTTTTACTTGCTTACAAGAACTTGGTGTGATTCTTCCAGAATATGTTAGAAGAGTAAAATCTTTCGACAGTTATCATGCAATATTTTATATGCTGTACTAATTATTCCTTTCTTAACGGCGACTTCTGTTGTAGATTCTACTACAAACTTTACCAGTGCTGTTTTTTTTTTATTTAGGACCCCCTATTTCTTTCTTTTTGCTTATACTCTGATATCGGTCCTTGATGGGGAAGGCAATTTCTAACTCGTAGTCCAAATAAGTTCTTGGCATCTTCCCTCTCTAGTTATTTGCTCCCAATACCTTGATTACTTTACCAGTTTTCTCCAATAAATTCCAGCCCCCTCTTGCCTATTGTCTGTATATCTAATTGCAGTCATCCTTATTGTCAGAATCTCCTTTCTCCATTCCCATGTTGGTTTAGTTCTTAGAGTACTTTCTGGTACTTTATGAATATATTGTTCTCCTCCTTAAAGGTATGTATAAAAGAAAAGTCACTATAACCAAGGCAGGTAGGGCACACAGCGCTCGACGGTTTATTGTAAAATAATAAAAACGTGCAAGTTTAAAAACTTTCACCCAGAGGGCTTTCAGGTGTATGAACTAGTATAAGAACAAACAAGTACATTTAAGTATCAGTCTTGTTGTTTCTTGAGCTTCCCCACCATTTCATCATTATCTCTTTCCACTTTGAATTATAGTTTTCTGCTTGTGCTATGTGTAGGAGCCTTAACTGTGCTGCTCTGAAATACCCCCTTCAAATCTAGTAATCCCAGTCCACCTTGTTCTATTGGAAGAATAAGCTTATCTCACTTGACTCTTGCCATCTTCCCCTACCAGATAAAATCCTTCAGCTCTTTATTAATTGTTATCCGCAACTTCTCCTCTGGGTGATAAAAATATGCCTGACCTGTGTATAAGACTAAAGGGACTAAAAACATTTTAACTGTTTGTATCTTAATATAAATTTCCATACACCTGAAAGAATAACAGTAACTGCTGCTAGCATGATTATTAGTTTGAATAAAAAGCTGCAGAAATGATATGAAATATAAAGGATTAATTTAGGAATACTATAATATGCTTTAAAATAAAAAGTAGTAAGTGTGCTGGCATAGCTTAGTTAGATTCTGGTACTACAGGGGAAAGGGAACACTTTCAATTTTACACTAACTGTGAAAACAGTACTGCAAACGGGACTCAAATAAAAGTAGTAATACCAAAAATACATTTTAATGTTTCAAATAATGTAATAGGCTTCAGTTTAATGCTAGGTTTCAAAATTGGACTGAGTGTACATTAAATCCATGTATATACAAATCCAAAAACAATCTGTACAAGCAAGTGTATTCTGTACAGTATATAGTAAATGGTTTATCTATGTAAATGGAGTAACAAGTCAAACCTTGACATTTGTGACGTGTTTTTTTTTTTTTTTTTTTTTCAAAAAACAAGACTGCAATGCCTTTGCAATAAAATTCTCAAGCATTGTCAACAAACTGCTGTATAGGACATCACTGTATAGAGTCATATTCAGATTCATCCAGTTCTAAAAGTAATGGTTGCCATCATTGTGTTAACAATATTAAAGTGTGTTACTTGCTGCATTTAAAAGAAAACTAAAGGTTTTGTTTCCCAATGTGTTTCTAGTTAATAGCAATATAACTTGACTAAAAAGTACATACTAATATGGCCTGTTTTGGATTTAAAATAAAGGAGGGGAATTTATACATTGATAGATATGTTTAAAAATGTATAAATGCATGTGCACATCTGTTTGCTACTTAGATGCATATACACGTCTGTTGCTATAATATATGTAGAAATAATATACTTAGTTAAATACATGTATTTCTCTTTGGTAGCATGCATATATTCTGGTACAGCTTGAGACAAGCTGAATGTTCAGTGTCTGGAACATGCTTCAAGGACTATAGATAAAAATGCAGCTTTGAGACAAGGCACGCAGCATTCAACACAGACATCTGCATTTCATTTGCATCATTCTGAACATCAAAACAGAGGGAATTACAATATTTCACAAATAAAACTTAGGAAAATGCTACACAAAATAGAACACAAGACAATTTCAGCTGTTAAAAGCATACAGCATGTATGTTTGGGAGGATACATTTAACACAAATATAACAGCATAGTTGGCTAAACAAGGTCAGGCATACATAAACGTAGAACAATAATCAAAGACGGACATAAACATTTCAACAAACAGCTCTTTCTCTATTCGATGCTGTACATTATCTCAGAAATGTAACAGTTCTGACAGGGGAAGACATCATGCAAAAATGTCACAGTGTGTAGATAATAACACAAAAATAAGAATAAACTCAACAGGGGAAAAAGGGTATGATTTTTACCAATACTCTGTTTAGTAACAGGCCAGTTCTTCATACAGAACAAATGGTAAAAATGCCATCCACATGTACTATGATAGGACAACAATGCCAAAAAAACAATATTGCACTTCAATATTACATTTCCAAATTTTAAAGATACCAAATGCAGATTTAAAAAAGCTTGGTATAAAAATGAGTAGACAACCACATTGAAGTAAGTCATTACAAGTACCTTTCATAGGCAAATTGCAATTTAGTAGTAATGTATCTAAATTTGTAAATTGATACTTGTTAAAGTGGCACCACAGTTTGTATGTGTGGTTTCAAATAACCCAGTGTTAATAGTAAAAGAAAAACAGAAGATGACACTGCCCATAATTGGTGGGCCATATTCAGAGGATGGCCATCATCTGGAACCAAATTGCTAAATTGATTAATACATCCTGTGTTGATAATTTTGGGGGTCATAGTAATGACAGCTTGAAATTGTTTTATATGCTGCAGGTTACAAAGAGTTGCAATAACTCAACAAGTTATGATTGTAAATATGAGCAAAGTAGTAAATGCTGTAAATAGTAATGCTAATAAAACAAATGCCGTCTTTTCTTTAACTGAAGTTTAGTCCGTTCCTCCAAAAAATAAAATAAGGGGGACCTGAAAGAATAATAGTAACTGTTGCTAGCATGATTATTAGTTTGAATAAAAAGCTACAAAATTATATGAAATATAAGGAATAGTATAAAATGCTGAAAAATAAAATGTAGTAAGTGTGCTGGCATAGCTTAATTAGATTCTGACATCCATGTAAAGGAGTATGTTATTGAGAAACAAAGTCAGTAAAAATGCGCAGATGGCAGCTGGAAGGACATCAACAAAGTAAAGAGATGTAACATCAAGCAAGATAAAGTTAAGACATCAAGTTTCAGATAGTGCTGGAACACCATGTTTCTGATAATGCAAGACTGAGTTTCCATGGATTATCAAACTACAAAGAACCAATGACAAGGGAACAAAGGAAAACTGTTATACAAAGAAAGAACTGTTTTACATCAGACTTTGAGATCAGACCTTTTGGTATAAATATGAGTGTGTATAAACAAGCTTTGGAAATTTGCCATAGAGAGCTGACAGCATCTGTGTTGCATATTTGTAGATCCGAAAGGAAAATGTAACAGTAAAAATGCGTATTAACTGAAGCAGTTGTCTGTGTATTTATTGTACTTAATACAATACTAGTTGGTCACAATATGCATGCATGTAAATGCAAGTAACAACAAGAAACCAACAGAAGGCGTCATATATTTTTTCAATAACGAAACTTCCATTTTTTTCAGTTTTTTTTATTATCGTTTGTTTAGTCTCTTCCCACACATCCTTAGCTGCCACACCTTAATAATGTTTAATCCATATTCCTAAATACATGTCCCCATAAATGTGGATATTTGGATATTGCTGAAACAATTCGTATGTGGATACATAATGTACTGCTATTGCCTTCCTTTTAGCTTCATTAATTTTATGTCCTGAAAAGATTTGAAACTGTCTCAGTATGTTACACAGTGCTGTAATATCCCTCTGTGGTTTTGCCAGGTGTAAAATAATGTCATCTGCAAATAGAACTGGCTTTTCTTGACTACCATACCAATTATATCCTTGAATTTCTGAGTCCCTTATTTTCTTTGTCAGTGGTTCTAAATATAATGCAAATAACAAAGGGGAAAGAGGACACCCCTGCCTGGTTCCTCTGCTCAAGCAGAAATTATTAGAGAAGACCCCACCCACTTTAATTTTTGCCTCGGATCCCTCATATTTCCTCCTAATCAACCTTATAATTTTATCAGGGAATGCAAATGCTTCCATTGCTCTGCTCATAAAGTCCCAGCTTACTTTTCAAACATTTTCTCTGCATCAAGACGCACCAACAACAGCGGTATTATTTTCCTACATTCTCCTTCCCTCTGGATCATCAATCATCTGTTAAAATTGTTAAATGTTTGCCTCTCCTCCACAAAACCACATTGATCCATATCTATCAATCTTGGCATCACTTTTGCCATTCTTTTACCCATACAGACATAAACACTTTATAATAATGGATTAGTGTTGAAGTGGGCCTGTATGAAGCTGGATCTGATGGTTCTTTCCCCTCTTTAGATATTACAACTACTACTGCTTTCTTCCAGGATGTTGGTACTTTTCCTCATCTTAAAATACCGTTAAAACCTTCCAGAGCTTTATCAGTTTTTTCCATCCTAGCTTCCAAACTTCTACAGGAATACCATCTGTTCCTAGGGACTTTCCTGTAGACTGGTTATACATCACCACTTTTATTTCTTCTTCTTCTGTCCTAACTGTTAGTAATTGAGCCTCCGCTACCTCTAACCTTGGTATATTTAATTCTTCCATAAACATCTCCATTTGTACCTTTTTCTGATTTCCATATTTCTCTGCTTTATACAGACTTTCATTGAATTTCCAAAATGTTTCTAATACTTCTACAGGATGCTTTATTTTATTTATTTATTTAGCATTCATTTACCGGAAAAGTCCAACTTGGAACAAAGCCAATTTTCAGCGGAGGCCTGGGGAGAAATGCTCCAGATGGTCTTTGAAATATGGGAGGAAACCGGAGCACCCAGAGGAAACCCACACAAATGCAGGAAGGTCATGCAGACTCCGCAGAGAAGGCACTCCAACCAAGAATCGAACTGGAGAACCTCTTACTGTGAGGTGACAAGGCTACTGCTGCACCACTGTGTCATCCTTCCTTGTTATAGGCTTCCTTATCTTGGTGACAGCCATTTCTACTTTCTGTTGCCTGAGTTGTTGTGCTAAAAGCTTTTGTGCTTTGGAGTTATCAAAAAACTGTTGCTTAACAGCAATCTTTCTAAACTTATGTATATTATCAAGGTAATCTCTTATTTTCTGTTTAGCATTCTGCAGTTGCTCCTCTTCTTGTTCTGTGAGATCTGTTTTGCAATACTTCAACATTTGTCAGTTCCTCTAAATAATTCTTGTTACTTCTTAACCACATCTCCCTGTCTTTTATTTCCACCCTATTTTTAAACTCTACTTTAATTTCATCCCACTCCCTAGCTATATTTTCAGAAGAAATTTCTATATTGTCTAATAGCTTCTGAATAATTTCCATTATCCATTCCTTAAATTCCTCTCTTTTCAGCAGATAAGTTATAAAACAGCACTGTCTCATTTTTGTTTAATTACCCTGTGTTTTTATTTTAGTTATTATCAGTGCATGATCTGAAAACGTTATTGAGTGTCTACCAAGACTTTCAACTAAATGCACGTGTTTCTTTTAAATGTAAATTATGTCTAGCTAAGCCCTTTTTGTACCTTGAGGAGTAATATGTAAATTCACTCCAAACTCCTAGTACTGAATTCACATCTTCCATGCCAGACATTTTCATAAATTTTTTTTAAAATCTACCCTCCTTTGTTATATTTTCCCTTCTGGGGCCCCCAAGACACATCTTCACTGTTGCAAATCAAAATGTAAAGCCTTCATAGTTTTTAATGCCAGATCATGTGAATCTATAGTGGCTCATTACTGATAGGTCTGGAGAGATTGAGCTTGAAGGCATTCCTTCCTTCCTGTATGTTAAAGTGACCCATAATCTTGAAAACACCTTAACTGTCAGTTAAGTCTCTTATGAACATCATAAAACTGACCTCTAAATTGCTGTGCATCATTTTAAACCTCACACTGTCAGGAACTCTCGAGTTTAACTGTTATAAGAACTTACAGAAAATAATGGTAACCAGTTATTGAAACAGCTATTCTTCATCTTCCTTAAATGTCCTTCTATTCAATGTTGTAGTATTCTTTACATATGGGAGTCCTCTGCCCAAGCGACCCAACATCCAGTCAGCATACAACAGCTTTTAGCTACTGCAGATATGTGGGACATTGCACATACGTGCTGACAACCTCGGCCATAAAAGGCCATTCATACATACAATGCTCAGAACTTTTCTGCCGCCATGGAACACTTGACTCATACATCAGTCTTCTGCCTGATTCCGTTGATTGCTGCCAACTTTCAGATAAGTGCCCCATTGGGAATTTTTTTTCTTTGCTTAGTTCACGTCATCCAGGAAGGGCAAGTGTAGGTGTGGGAGCAAATTCCACATAAGGACAGCCACAGTCTTTGTCTTTTCTGTCTAGGCCCCAGTCATGACCATTGTTCTTGTTTCATTTGTCAGGCCTTTGTTCCAAAAACATTGTGAAGCCAACTTTCGATTTTGAATCTTTACTTAGAGAATCAGTGACTTAAAAGTCTAACTAGACATTATGAAGGGTTCCATGGCTGAGCCGATTTTGAAGAGGAAAGTCAGTAAACCTTCGCCTGAATCCTCTTTGGCTGTGCCTCTTTCCACCAATGTATCCCTTGAGGTTATTGAAGACCTGGAGTTACATTCAGAGGTTGGGTCCAGTTCTTCAGTGGATACATCATCATAAGCTGTGAAAGAATCTGAACTTGGCACGTCCTCAGAGGCAGTGTAGATGTCCGTTTTGGATGGACAAGGGGAACCACAGCTTATTGTGCTTGAAGGTCCCAGGGACATAACTCTTAAGCTCGGAAACAGATTCCAGAGTTGGCCGCAGCTCATCATGTAGAAATGAATGTTAATTAAAACCAGAAAACCAAATGTTGTCAGCGCCCTTCGTCTCCACAGTTTGACTGGGATGCATTTTCTCAGGGCCTGATGAAGGCTTTGATGGCTCTAAAGCCTTTCACTGCTGCTTCTCTTGCTTCCTTCACATCCTTTCCTGTTAGCAGGGTAAGGGAACAAGAATTACTTGATGATGATGATTCTTCCTCTAATGAGGATTCCTTGGCATACTGTATACAAATTTCATCCGCTTCAGAAAATGCTTCTCCAGAGGAAGAGTCCATTGGGGCAGATTCCCAGTAGGAGAGATTTATTTTGGGGAGACCATTAACAAAATGAGAGAATGTTTTAAAAGGGGCTGCTCACAGATCTCAGAAGAGCAAAAAACCTATTATGACCTTTTACAAATGGAAACAACTTCTCCTTCTGCTGTGCCTCCTATTTTGACAGCATTTTGGGACGCTTTTTCATCTACTTCTAAGACTTCTGATTCACAGGCTTCTGCTCTTAAAAGGTCAGACAGGTTCTACAAGGTGCCTGATGACTGCAGATTCCTATGCAAGTGTCCTTCACTCTTCCAGCTGTAGTATCCATTGCTTCAGACAGGTCATCTAGGTCATCACCTTCTTCAAAGCTTCTTCCTTCAGATAAGGAGAATAGAATTATGGAAAGACTTGATAAGAAAGTTTATAGTTCCACTTTGGCTATCAGAGCTATAAACTATCAAACACACATGTTCAGGTATTCACTGGCCCTGCTTTCACAGACCTCTCAAGCTCTTTCACAGTTTCCAGACTCTGACCTAAAAAATCAGGTTATGTCCCTATTAGCAGCTTCTTCACAAGTGGCTAGACACTTTAATAAATGCAGTTTTGATGCAGTTGAAGCCTCCTCTAGAGCATCTGCTTTGGCTCTGTCCTTAGAAGGCACTCTTGGTTGAGGCGTCAACCTTTGCCAGATGACGTCAAAGAAATATTGATGGATGCACTTCTAGATAATTCTGTTCCTTTTGGTTCTGCAGCTGCTGATTTATTTAAGTCCTTGCAAGCGAAGGGAAAGGAACTTCAAGATTTGAAGCACCATTTTGTTTCTCCTGTTCCAAAATTCCACAGAATTTTTCCCACTAAGACTTCCTTTATTAGGAGACAGACCCGCCCATCTTCTTCCTCGGCGTCTTCTTCTTCCAGGTCTAAAAATGACTGAAAGAAAACCTACACAGTTTGACTACTGGTTCTGGCCCTTCATCCCAGCAGCCCTTTCTAGCCAGGCCAAGTACTCTGTGACTACCAGCCTCTTCCAAGTCTTACTCCTGTATCTCTTCATTTATCCCTCTCCTTTCCTGCTTAGGCAAGTATCACTTGGGATTCTTGGGTTCTTTCTATTATCCAACAAGGACGTTTCATGTTTTGAAAAAATCTTCCTCCTTTCTTGGGTGTTCTACAGCCCCCTTCAAACCAGTTGTCTTTGTTTTCAGAGGTTCTAAAGGAATTACCTTCTCAAGGCACAGTTCAACATGTGCCAATGGACCAGAGAAACAGGAGGTTTTACTCAAGAATGTTTCTTGTCCCCCAAAAGGATGGTCCTTGGAGACCAATTCTGGACCTATCCCACTTAAGCACTTTCCTAGAAGTACCAGCTTTCCGCATGTTGTCTCTACTTTGTTTCATTTGATTCTTCCTCAGTCTTACATGGCTTCTCTAGACATCAAAGATGCCTATCTTCACATACCTATCCACCCTCTTTACAGGAAATGTTTGTTTTTCTGTGGCTTCTTTGCACTTTCAGTTCTCTGCCTTTCCTTCTGGACTTTCAACTGCACCAAGGGTATTCATAACGTTCTTTGCCCCTGTGATTGCTTTCCTTAGGATCCAGGGAATTCAGTTATACCCATACCTGGACAATCTTCTTTTTCTAGCTCCTCAATTTCAGTAGTTGATTTTAAATCTGCAGTTTGCATTTCTCTCCTGCAAAGTCTGGGGTTCTCCATAAATTTCAAAAAAAATGTTTTCTTTCCCCATCACAAGATCAAATCTTTCTAGGGTGCAGGTTCAGAACAGATCGTATGACGGTTTTTCTTCCATCAGAAAAAATTCTATTCTTCACTTCCTTCTTCGAAAGCTTTCTACCTCGATCCTCCATTACACCCAGGGAGTTTCTGAGACTTCAAGGATTTATGGTATCCATAATACCCATGCTGCCTCTTGCAAAACTCCACATGAGGAAGTTTCAGTAGTACCTAAAGTCAGTTTGGATGCAGCATGCTCACCCTCTGGAGTTTGTGATCCCTCTTCTCCCATCCCTAAAATCCAAGCTGCTTTGGTGGATTCAACAATTTTCTCTCAATCCACGATTTAATCTTCATCTTCCCCAATCAACTCAAGAGTTATTCACAGATGCCTCAGACATAGGCTGGGAGGCAACTTTTGCGTCAAAGGTGGTGCAGGGCCTTTCACAAAGATCATCAAGGAAATGAGGGCTCTTATTCTAGCTCTACTGGCATTTCATCTTCTCTTTCATCCAGGCCCTGTGAAAGTGTTTACAGACAACACAGTTGTTTGGTATGTCAACAAGTGGGGGGGGATGTCTGTCATTATTTAGCCCAGAGGAGGCAGAAGTATTGTTTTTCACTGTTGTGTTTTGCTAGGACTATGGCAGAAATGTTTTTTTCACATAATTTTTATTGATTTTTTCATAAATACAAATGCAACAAAAATGTTAAACAATATAAACAAATCTTAACTATATACAATGTCCATAATAGAAGTAACTTTGTCAGTACATTCACATTTTATCTAACAATTTTTTAAGTTTTAACCAAGCTATTTTTTGTGTGTCATTCTTGTAGTTCTTAAAGTTATAGACATTGATTCTCTATTACAAACTATTTTGGCCAGTGATATAAATTCCACAAAAGGTGTAATTTTCTTACTTTTCCAGTTTGAGGTAATGTTTTTTCTTGCTATTGCAAGGAGGGACCAGAGGAGGTGCTCTTATGTACTTGGAACATACACTGGAATCGCAGCATTAAATAAAAACAATGAGTCAGTGACGTCACATTTATCCGACCACAATGCTTTAATAAAGGATTTGAATTCCGACCAAAAGGGAATTACCGTATTACATTTTATAAACATATGTACCCAGTCTGCATATTCTGCTTCTTCGCATCTCCAACATAATGATGTCTCATTATCTGATATTAATGCTATTTTTGGGGGGGTGAAAAAACTTCTGTGAATAAATTTCCATGTGTAAATTTTCCAAAAGGGAGATGATGTAGTATTACTGACTGATTTAAGTATTACTTCTCTTTTTCTGAAAAGCTAGATTTATTCATTTTGTTCTGCATAGATCCATAGGGACTCATCCGGAGCTGGTAAATCCATTTGCAATGTCCTATATAACCTTGACACTGATAGTCCATAATTTGTGCATAGTGTATTGATTTCACAAAAAAAGTGTTTTTGGGTCTAGGTGTCGATTTCACTATTTGATTTATTTTAAACTCATTAACTATATGTTCTCTAAAAGTGTGTATGTTTAGCCAGTTGTTTTTATTTTTGTTATATCTTGCTATGAGAGCGGTTGCCTCTTGTATATAATTGTGATCACGAATCCGATACCAGAAAACTAGCCCATTTCCTTTCATTTCTTCTATTTTTTCATGTTGTAAGAGTCCAAGAATTCATTTGTTAATGCTATGGGAAATATAATAAATAAAAGATTTCTCATCTTATAATCTTTGAACATTAGCTGTTTGAAATTGTTTACTATGTAATTAGCAAATGGAGAGAATTTTTTTGTTACTTGTATTAAAGCAAATTATTTTTATGACAAGGTAAACTTTTTCTACTTCAGAAAACATATCATTGTTTTTTGTTTCCTCACAATTGTATAGTAATATTGCTTTATGTAGATTTTTCCAGTTAGAAGTATATTTGCTATTTAGCCAGTGACTTATAATATTAAAAATAATTGATTCATTATATAGTTCTAGATGTGGAAATGAGATTCCACCGTCTTTCTGACTTTTGTAATGCCATGAATGACTAATCCTTGTTTTTTTTTTTTTTTTGGAAACCATAAAAAATTTATTAACAGACAGTTAAGTTGTTTCATTAGTTTTTTGGAAGGAGTGCTAGGATGGCTTGAAAGACATACAGAATTTTGGGTAGTATGATCATTTTAAGTAATGATAACCTTTCCTCTATGGTGAATAACATTTTATTCCATTTGTTAAAGTGATCTTTAATGGTGTCCATTAATATTATGAAATCTGCTTGCTTGTGTCTTTCCAGCTTGCTTTAATGGTTATGCCTATATATTTAATCATAGTGTTAGCCCAATTAAAGTCTCTATGTCTGTCCAGAATGGGGTTTATTTTATTTTTAACAAAATTGTTTCAGTTTTATTTTGATTAAAACTTAGGACAGATATCATTTCAAAGTTTTGAAGAGATTCTATAAGATGTTCAATGGAGGTATCTGTGTTCCCAGTTGTTAATAAGATCTCAACGAAAAGCTGGATTTTGGAATTGTACTTTACATTGACATGCAAGCTGCTTATTTTATCATTAGTTCTTATGTAATTAGCTAATGGCTCCACTGATAGAGCAAATAATAAGGGTGATAAAGGTCACCTTTGCTTGGTGCCTTTCATTATTTTAAGTGATCCTGACAAGAAAGCCACAATTTTAATGTATGTTGTAGAATTAGTGTATAATTTCTTCAGCAAGTTTAAAAAAAATCTGAGGAAAAGTTATACATTTCTAGAACTTTAAATAAATAGGGCCAACTCAAAGAATCAAATGCTTTGTCCAAGTCCAGGCTAACAATTGTTAATTCTCTCGTTTTTTATTTGCATAGTCCATTAATGTTAATAGTCTGGTTAAATTGTTTTGAACCTTCCTGTGTGAAATAAACCCTGTTTGATCATCTTTTATTATTTTTAGTAAAAATTGATTTAATCTATCTGCAAGAACATAAGTAAAAATCTTGTAGTCTACATTCAGAAGGGAAATAGGGTGGTAAGATGTTATAAAATTAGGGTCCTTGTCATGTTTCAAAATGGGTGAAATCATAGCATATTTCCAGGAAGGGAAAATGCCATAATTCTTTCTGAATTCTTCAAAATCATCTATTAGAATTTCTAAGGTCTCATCCAGAAGTATCGTATATATTTCCCCTATTAGTCCATCAAGGCCAGGGGCCTTATTATTAATGTTTTGCATTTTTCCCCTTGAGTTCCCTTAATGATATAGACTTAAGAAGTCTAGAGTTTTGTTCTTTTGTTAATCTTTTATCAGTATTGTCTTTTAAAAACTTGTCTCTCATACTATTATCATTATTGTGTAGGTTGGTACCGATTTTTAAGAATAAGGGTGATGTGCAGAGCTGTAGTAACTACAGAGGGATTAAATTGATCAGTCACAGCATGAAGTTATGGGAAAGAGTAGTGGAAGCCAGGTTAAGAAGGAACGTGATGATTAGTGAACAGCAGTATGGTTTCATGCCGGGAAAGTGCACTACAGATGCGATGTTTGCTCTGAGAGTGTTGATGGAGAAGTACAGAGAATGTCAGAAGGAGTTGCATTGTGTTTTTGTAGACTTAGAGAAAGCATCTGACAGGGTGCCTAGAGAGGAGTTGTGGTATTATATGAGGAAGTCAGGAGTGTCAGAGAAGTATGTAAGAGTGGTACAGGATATGTACGAGGGTAGTGTGACAGCGGTGAGGTCTGTGGTGGGAGTGACAGATGCGTTTAAGGTGGAGGTGGGGTTACATCAAGGATCAGCTCGGAGCCCTTTCTTATTTGCAATGGTGATGGACAGGTTGACAGACGAGATCAGACAGGAGTCCCCATGGACTATGATGTTTGCAGATGACATTGTGATCTGTAGTGAGAGTAAAGAACAGGTGGAGGAGACCATGGAGAGATGGAGATATGCTCTAGAGAGAAGAGGAATGAAGGTCAGCAGGACTAAGACAGAATATATGTGTGTGAATGAGAGGGAGGATAGAAGAATGGTGAGGATGCAAGGAGTAGAGGTGGTGAAGGTGGATGAGTTTAAATACTTGGGGTCAGTAGTTCAGAGTAACAGTGAATGTGGAAGAGAGGTGAAGAAGAGAGTACAGGCAGGATGGAGTGGGTGGAGAAGAGTGTCAGGATTGATTTGTGACAGACGAGTACCTGTAAGAGTGAAAGGGAAGGTAGTGAGACCAGCTAAGTTATATGGTTGGAGACAATGGCATTGACAAAAAGGCAGGAGTTTGAGCTGGATGTGGCAGAGTTAAAGATGTTAACATTTGCACTGGGTGTGACGAGGGTGGACAGGATTAGGAATAAGTATATTAGAGGGTCAGCCCAGGTTGGAAGGTTTGGAGACAAAGCCAGAGAGGCAAGATTACATTGTTTTGGACATGTGCTGAGGAGGGATGCTGAGTATATTGGGAAAAAGATGCTAAGGATGAAGCTGCCAGGTAACAGGAAAAGAGGAAGGCCCAAAATAAGGTTTATGGATGTGGTAAGAGAGGACATGCAGGTGGTTGGTGTGACAGAGCAAGATGCAGAGGACAGGAAGAAATGGAAACAGGTGATCCGCTGTGGTGACCCCTAACGAGAACAGCCGAAAGTAGATGATAATGTAGCTTGGAGTTATTTAGTGTTTCATGATGTGTTCTAAAGGCCTCTAGTATTTCTTTTAAATCTGTTATATCTTTAGGTTTCTCCATGGAATTGTCTATAACTTCCTTAGTGTGATTAGATTTTGTCAGGCTTTTAGATTTAAGCGTATGTCTATGCATATTCTTGGGATTAATAGAATAGGTTTGTAGCTTTATTTTTATTGCTACTTTGTGATTTAAAATGTCTGTGTATGTCCTATTCAGTTGCTCTATTTCAGAAAATTTTGCAGCATCTTTTTTGTCCAAGTTCTTTTTTAATGTGTCAGTTTTTGAATGTATGTGTATTAGCTCCTTATCCCATTCCTTCTTTTTGTTTAAGTACCAACTTTTGATTTTACCATATAAGTATGATTTAAATGTATCCCAAAGTATAATTCCAGAGGTCTCATTGTTATCATTAAAATCTAGAAAGGTTTTTATTTCTTTTAACAGCCATTCTCTGAAATCTTTTAATTTAGTAATGTATGCAGATAGCCTTTGCCAGTATAGCAGGTCTCTGGGTGTTAATGTTGGTTTTGAAAAAAATAGCATTGTGGTCAGACAACGGGCATGTACTGATCTTGACTTCCTTTATCTTAGATAATAAATTATAAGTAACAAATATCTTATCAATAGTTGTTTTGGTGCCATACCTATAAGAGTAATGTGTATATTGTAGGGATTCTGATTCTCTTATGGTTATAAATATCCCTCGAATTTGAAGAGGTAATAAAGTTATTTATTTTTTTTGCTGCAGCTGACATTTTAAAGTTACCATTCTTAGTAGTGTAATTCTTGGAAAGAATGCAGTTGGAATCTCCTGCACATATAATACTCCTTTAACTTTAAATGAGATTAGTGCTAAGTACTTGTTTGCTGTTCCTGCTCTGATACCAGGTATCCCGTATGCATTAACTAAGGTGATGTATTTTCTATTTATTTCCAAAGTTACCATATCTAACATACCGTTTTTTCCGAATATGAATCAATAATTTTAGGTACTGGTAAGGATTTTTTCCACAAAATCATAGTGCCCCTCCTCTTGGTCTGATAGTGAGATATGACAAGTGTTGAATAACCATTAAAAAACAACCTATTCACTTCCTTTTCTATTAGATGGGTTTCCTGTATAAATGCAATATCCACTCTATTTGTTCTAAGGTATTTACATAAACTTCCCCTTTTTATGTTGTTATTAAGGCCATTGACACTAAGCGAAACACGTTTATATATAGACATATTTGAAAAAACATTCTTGCATTGTGTATTCTATTACGGGCAATATTTTAACTTTACACATATCTAACATATAATCAGAACTATATATAGTACCAAACATGGAATTTAAAATTCCTGGTTCAATGAACAAGTCATTGAAGCCACCTTCTACCATCCTACAATCAATAGCCATTGTTAGTCTAATGCTTCAGCCTGTAATTTCTGAACTGTACAAAGCATTTTAGGATGTGACGACTCTCCTGACTCATGTAAGATTTCTAAACAGTTCTTTTAGGGTGTCATTAAATTGTGAATTGACTGCCTTAACAACTATGAACATAAGATATAGTTTCAAACAGCTATGTCACAAACCATTCTATTTTAAGTGATAAGTACTTTGCGATTGCTAAATAACAAAACATTTGTTACTAAAATAATGAAGTAAACAAAAAGACTTACACTTGTCTTGGAAGGATTTAGAGTAACTTACTGCCATCTTCACGTCAAGTCCTTTATATTTTGCAATTGGTAGTAAGACTTTAAAATAGATTGT
The DNA here is from genome assembly GCF_019279795.1 of Protopterus annectens. Lineage (NCBI taxonomy): Eukaryota > Metazoa > Chordata > Ceratodontiformes > Protopteridae > Protopterus > Protopterus annectens. Next base: position 421,445,485 of record NC_056726.1, on the reverse strand, counting down.
AAAAAGGAATACAATCTCCTAAATTTAATCTTGCCAATATTTCACACGTTTCAGAAGAAAGCAATGAGAATGATATGTTAACAAGGATTTGTTAAATGAGCTTTTTACTGAGAACATTATATGAGCATTATGAGAAACAAAAAAGAGCTTTCTGTAAAGTTATGAATGCTGTCATATCTTATTTACTCATGTAATGGACACTATGTTTTTCTTCTGTTATAGCTTCTTACTATTTGTAATATATATATATAAAAAAGCGGGGGGCTATATATAATTCTATACCATGTGTATGACTGCACTGCGGTGGTGGTGCTGCGATAGCGTTGTCGCCTCACAGTAAGACGTTGTCCTGTTCAATACTCAGCTAAAGCATCTTCTGTGTGGAGGCATACATGAATGGGGCGTGCCTTCGTTGAAGGTTGTGCATCAGGGCTGGTAACCCAGTACGTAAAAATCCACTACCAAACATTAGCGGATCGGAGTTCCGCTGTGGCGACCCCTAACCGGGAAAAGCCGAAAGACACAAACAAACCATGTGTATGACTGCATGGATCTTCCAGAAGATGCATACATGCAGAATCAGTAAAATGTGTTATCATGCTTGCATGTAATTTTTAGATTATCGATTAGTTTGAATAAAATAATAAATACACATATTGTTAGAACTATAAATATTATTGTTTCCATTCTTTTCCCCATATAACATTCCAGATTTATATGCCAACTACTATGGCAGAAATTTGATGGCTGGTTAAAATGAGGCTGGATAAGAGGGAGTCTGCTGCACTAGAAAATCTTACTTATCCAAATGGAAGGGACTTTCAATTTGGTGTCTTTCTCTAAATCTGGATCCATTTTCAGTAGCTGTTTCTTACTTGTGTGAGTTATTTAAGAGTGGTTTGGCTTATTCTTCAGTGAAGGTTCACTTGTCAGCGTTTTCTGCCTGTCTGCTATTATCTCCACCTTTGGCTTCCAAACTGGAAGTAAAACTTTTTCCTAAAGGGATCCTTCATCTTAAGCCTCACAGGAAACCAGTTCCTCCTCCTTGGGATTTAAATTATGTCTTAGAGAAGCTTACTGCGGCCTCTTTTGAACCTGCAATCTCGGCTTACTTAAAGTTTTGTACCTGGAAAACAGCTATTTTTCTAGCTTTAACCTCTTTTAGGAGGGTTTCTAAGATTCAAACTTTGATGGCTTCTCCACCTTTTCTTGTTTTTCACATGGATAGGGTCTCATATGTACTAATCCCTTTTTTATGCCCAAGGTGGTGAATGAGTTGTCTCTCAATCAGTTTATTCAATTGCCCACTTTCTTCCATTCCTCTCTATCTTCCAGTGAGAGGATTTTACACACCTTGGATGAGCATAGACAATTCAGATTTTATTTGGATAAGGCTAATGCCATCAGAAAGTCTGATCAGTTATTTGTTTCTTTTCATCCCAGGGCTCTAGGTTTGCCTGTCTCTAAACGGACAGTTTCTTCTTGGATTTCTAAGGCACTTTTGTTATGTTATGAGTTTCATGGTAAGACTCTTCCTGCTCCTGTTAAGGCTCACTCCACTAGGTCTGTGGCTTCCTCAGGTGCATTCTTTAAAGGCTTGGATGCTAACTCCATTTAAGAGGCTGCTACAGTCTTCTGTTCATACTTTCACCAAACATTACAAGTTGGACAGCATTTCTAGATCTAGGGCAGGGTTTGCTAGAGCCCTTCTACATGGCTTTAGAGAAAGCTCCTCTGTTCCTTCCTTCTCCCAGGGTTCTTATTAAGCTTTGATATTCTTCCATATGTAAACAATACTGTAACACTGAATAGAAGGACATAGAACAGTTGTGTAAAATCTTACTATAACCATAGATGGCCTTCTCTTTTGTGTTGCAGTATTCTACCCCCCCCATACTTTGCTTTTTTCTTGGATGGCAGATTATTTGTCTTTTGTTCTGGTGTTCCTACTGGGCCATTTCAGTTCTGAGGACTGTACATGCGGATGTCCTTTTATGGCTGACATTGCTACCACATATGTACAGTGTCCCACGTACCTGCAAGCTATTGTATGCTGGCTGGACGTCAAGTGAATTGGGTGGAGGACTTCCATATGTAAAGAATACTGCAACATAGAAGAGAAGGACATCTATGGTTATGGTAAGATTTTACACAACTGTTCTTTACTCATTGTTCAACAAAAAACAAAAATCAATCTCAAACCACGAAGACTGAATGAGAAACTGTTTATTAAAATAACAATCTTCGTGGTTTGGGATTATTTTTGTTTTTTGTTGAACAGTCAGTTTGTGTGCCTGTTGGCACAAGTGTTGTTTTTTCGTTTATTCTTTGCTCATGTATGTTGCAGCATTTCACAAGTAACATGCACCTCTTTATTAATTTTTTTTTCTTGTGGCTTATTTCCGTTATTGTAAGGTGTTGGTTAAAATGTGTGTTCTTTTTGTGTTCCATTTTTCTGTTTTTACTAGGGGCTTTTCTTTGTTATGTCAACTGTACCTGTCCTATGGTGTAACCTGATTGGCACTGTATACTATGTAAGTATAGCACTGTAGTCTGGGGTACACAAGTGCTGTTCGACTGGACCTGGGGCTGCTGCCGTATTATAAATGAAAACAGAAGTTACTGGAAGTCACTTCCCTGAAATACCACATACAGATTACTGCAGTAATCTAGCAACAATGTCTTTGGGGCAAAGCAAGAAAATGATACATCATCAAGGAGGGCTGAGTGCTTCACATAGCAGAAATGCAGTTTACAGTTTAGAGCGAATAATAGCGTCTTTGTGTGTGTGAATTTCTCCATCCTTCGAACCAGGTTCTGTGCATGACCTGTTGCCATTGAATGGTCACCTCCTACAACGTAGCAGTATTCACCCACTGAGCATGTTCTGCTAACACTATGCCCATGTTCCTTAGTGTACACATACTTTGGAAACATCTTGAGTCACAGAAAGGCAGGTATTCAACAGTAAGGCTGAGTTTTGCTTATTACTTGGTATAAATGATAGATAGCAAGGCTCATCTCAGTAGCAGTCCAGAGTGAGAATATAGTATCAAGGACATCTAGATAATGCAGCCAGCCTTGTGAAATAGACCGATAAAGCCCTGACTATGACCCAAGCAGCACAGATTTGATTGGCTGCTCAAGGTGACTGATAGTGCTGGGGGGGGGAATGGGTGGTGTCTGTACTGGGAGGGAGGAAGTAGTTTTCCAGAAGGCTATGCCCGCCGCTCCAGTGTTATATAATGCAGGTTTCATAAGCCCTGAAAGAAGTTGCCACAGTGGGAGGTGTATACAGTATGGCTGCTGAAGCCAGTGACAGTAGCTGCTTTCACCATATGTGAAGGAGCATGCACGCATGGACACAATGGAAGCATTGGCAGACCCTGCAGTAGTGCAAATGCACATGTCACCACCAGGGGAACCGTTAGGACCATTGTTGGCACAAGTGCCCCCCCTGATGGTGACCCCATTGCTACCTGGATGATGGTATCTACATGGGCCTGTGTACCATTGGTAAGTCTCGATAGTCAGTGGACAGATGGAAAAAAAAAGATTTAAAAAAAATCTTGATAGGAGTACAAAGAGGAATTGTGTTATTTTTGGGAAGTCCCTTTAATGGCAGCTGACTGCCACTTATTATATGCTCCTCCTATTATCTCCTGATATCCCCCCCCCCCAACAAGGAGTGCCAGCCTCTGAATGGCATGACAGGTGGAATAGGATTTGCAGATTGGGAGGTGAAACAGTATTCACCCACTTAGCATGCAGCATCATGTATGCTTCTTATTAAAGTTCTTAATTGTTGTCTCCGATCCAACACCATCTTGTTGGGCTGTGTAGTTCAGAAGAGGATGTACAATGGCTGCATGAGAGAATCCCCCCGCTGGCATGGTGACATGTCCTTCAGTACCACTAACTTGCCATCATGACCACCACTTGTCACAGCTTCAGTTTTATCACCAGCTTATATGACTTTGTGCCCCCTAATATGTTCCCACAACCTTTCTGAAAGAGGTGAGTAGGCATTGTGTTGCCATTCCTGTTTCCTTGCTGTCAGCTCCGGGGATACTTGGACCACTTGTCTAGCCCTAGTCATCTGGGTGTGTCAAGGTTTTACCCCTCTGCAACACAGAGCCAACTTACATGTTTAATGAATCCCAGAAGGGCAGCATGGACATCATGAAAAGAACTTGCAACAAAATAAAGTTGTGCAGTCAGTCATTGACTGTCTCCAAAACTGCAGATCATTTGCAGGCACTCTTTATGAGGTATCTTGGTCCATATTATTACATGTTAAACCATTATTTTATTTAGTTATTTATTTATTTAAATTTGTTGTCCGGGAGTGTCCGACTGGACGTGGGGCCATTTTCAGCGGAGGCCCGGGGAGAAAAGCTCCACAGTAAAATAAACTGACAGTAGTTACATTGGATTACATAGTGATTAACAATTTAACATAGAAATTACTTACAACATATTTACAGATGAAGAACATAGTACATCAGTAGACAACTAGAATCTTTATCTGTGACGTACATAACAGGCATTAACAAATGTAACAATGAGAAGTTCCTGCTGTATAATAAGTACTAGGCTTATGAGCATCTGAGCTTGCTATCATCAAGGTAGTTAGTGGAGGTGAAAGAAAGGTAGTGGTTGGATGGGGTGGATGATATTAGAGTGGGAGTTGCAAGGGCATAGCCAGCATGTTTTTAGGTGCACTTTTAATAACGTTTTGAAGTTGGTGCATGATGGTACGGAGGTAATTGTGGGTGGGAGGGAGTTCCATAATTTGGCTATGGCGCAAGAGAATAGTGCTTCACCAGCAGAGTTATTGGCTTTAGTGATCTGCAAGTGATTTTTGTTGCTGGATCTTAGTGGTCTGGTGGTGTGATAGGATTGGAGTAGATTCTGGAGGTTAGAGCTGTCTGGTATGTCTGATTTGTCAACAGCAAGTAGTCCATCTTGCTCACCAGTCCTCCATTCCTCTTTGCATCTATGCCAGCTTGGAAAAACTGCCAGAAATCATGGCTGATCAGACGTTCCTCTAGTTGAGAGCCAACTACTTTGTCACAGTTCCACTGAAGGACAGATTTAACATGGGTCTACATCAGATCAAGGGAGAGCTTATGAAAAAAAAAAAAAAACATTGCTGTAGCCATTTTAAAAGTCTAAATTTGCTATTAAATAACTGTTACTTTTCTATATATTTGAAATTGCTTATTGAAATACAAAGAGAGAATGAGAAACTATATGCAGATAGTGCAGCTTGGCCAATTAAGTCTGAACATTTTTGAACTTTTGTTATTCTGCTTTTCCTTGCTAACCAATGCCTGGTTTATCATTTGAGTTGTTTTATATTTGTCCTATGCATTTTTGAATTCCACTGCAGTTTTGAATTCCTGTCAGAATGACTGCTTTTATTGATCAACAATGCTAAGTAAAATGCTTCTTAACGTTATTCACGTGCCATTTACACACTGTGCTCTTTGTATGTTTCCTTGTTTTTTGAATGTCATGTGATATATATACCACTCCACTGGACCATGTTATTTCCAAGAATATAAGAATACTGCTGCAACATCTGACATCTTAGGGTAGCAATAAAATATGGAAACTGGTGGCTAACAGAAATTCAGCTCCAGGCTGTTGTTTATTTAAAATAAAACATCCATGCCCAGGCTTCACTGTCTTTTGCAAAGAGAAAGAGAGATTCAGCTTAATGAGTTGAGTGAATCGTCTCCAGGATATTGTTCATTTCAAGTGAGAGCATTATCTGCATATTTATTGTTGACCTGGTAGAGAATGCTAGGTCTGTGGCTTTTCTTAAATGGGAGACTGGAGGTTGTATTTTATTGACTGAAGAAGTTTGGTTAGGAACAGAGAAATAAGACTGACTATACATACCATAAGATGCCGACTGAACTTGATAGTCAAGAAGAGAAGGTAAACACTTGCACCACACCACACTCATCACATAGTTCCACTAAACCTACACCACCAAAATTCACACATAGAAACACAAAAACATTCACGGAGGCTCTCAATAATAATCTGCTCAAGCAACAGAGACCTCCAAAGCAGAAACGCAAGCAACCTCCCACCACCAACACAACCCAAATGACACATAGCCCACAGACTCAGTGTGCCACTCGACCACAACCCATAAGGCAAAACAACGTACCCAACACACTAGTCATAGGTGACTCTATAGTCAGGCACACTGATGTCCCACTCACCAGGCTAAACAAGGAGAAGGTCACTGTCAGCTGCCTGTCTGGTGCCAGGATCCGCCACATAATCCAAGCACTCGGGTCACTCCACAACAATTACAAATATGACTCTGTGTCCATGTTGGTGTGAACGACCTGAGATGTACCTCCCTGGACTACATGAAAAGAGACATGGAAGAACTCTCCGATCTTGTAGCCCAGGTAGGTATAACCCTAGCCCTGAGTAGCATCCTGCCATCGCCCAGAATGATACCGCAGTACAAAGACAAAATGATTGACTTCAACAATTGGCTAAGCTTCTGGTGTCATTCTAAGGGGATCCAGTATCTGTCTGGGATGACATGGTCGACAGACCACGATGCTTTGCCAGAGATGGCCTGCACCTGTCACCCCTGGGATTCCGGATACTGGCAAAGGCTCTTGCCGCCCCTATAGTGCCTTTTTAGGCAAGGTTCAAATGACAAATTCACCACCATAACAGGAACAGGCAAGCAAAAACTGAGGGTAATGCTACTCAATGCTAGAAGTCTAAATCTCAAAATGCACTCACTCGAGGCACTCCTTAAAATGGAGAACATTGATGTCTGTGCAGTGATTGAGACCTGGTTTAAGGATCCACAGAGCACCCCTGCATTACCAGGCTATAACTCATACCACACTTTTCGGTCATCTAACCTGAACCAGAACACCAAAGGTGGAGGTGTGTCCATATTCATTAAGGATATCCACACCTCCAGGATAGTTGCTCAGCATAATGCAGCCGAGGTTATCCAAGTGCAACTAACTCTGGGCAAAACTGCAATCCAAATTGTAGCTTGCTACACTTCCCCCACCATGCCCCAAGATTCCCACTCCTCTCTTCTTGATATACTGGAAAATATTAGGGTTCAACCAAACACCCTAATATTGGGCAATTTCAACTACCCCACCATTAACTGGGAAAACTATTCATGTACCAACTCCTTTGCTCATCGCTTTCTGGAATTCATAAATTCCAATGCCCTGGATCAACTTATCCACACACCCCACCCCCACCAGGGGCAACAATATTTTAGACCTATTCAATACCAACATGAGTGACCAGTGTTCCACACCTGAAGTCAACTCCTCATTGGTCAGATCTGACCATAAGCTAATCACCCTAGATATCCACATCCTGCCCACATTAAGGAAACCATGGTAAAAAAATTCTCCAAAGCCAACTTCATGCTTTTTAAGACAGAAGTGGTGAACTTCATGACACCCATGCAGATGGACAATACAGTTAGGACTGCTGAATCCTACACAAATGCACTCTATAAGCACTTACACGAGTGCGTGGATCATGCTATCCCAAACAGAACCAAGACACTGTCCTCCAAAAAAAGGAAGACAATCTGGTGATCCCCTGCCATAAACAAACTCTACAACAGAAGGAAGATATTGTTGCAAAAGAGAGTAAAATCCCATGAGTGGAGGAGCTTCCTGGTCAGCCTCAGCAAGAAGCTGAGATCCCTTATAAGATCCTCCAAAGCTAGCTATGAAAACAAGATTGCCACTGATTCTAAGGACAACCATAATGAATTCTATAGCTATGTCAAGTATCTCAATGGCAACACCCAGATCTGCTCTAAGTTACAGCACAATGGCACAAAAATTACAGAACCAACTGATATTGCCAACATCCTGACAGATAGGTTCAGTGCTAACTTTACCCCCCTCTCACCCCCTAAAGGGCCCATATCTATACAGGAAGAATGCAGAGTCCCTGTAATCACAACTTCACAGGTAAAAGCAGCATTCTCTAAAGCCAAAAACACAGCATCCATGGGACCGGACAACATCCCAGGCTGCGTTTTACACGAACTGGCTCCCCACCTAAGCACCATGTTCAGTCATAGACTCACATCAGGCTTTGTGCCCACTGAATGGCGCACAGCAACAGTTATCCCACTCCACAAAGGGGGAGCCACCATTGATCCTGGGAACTATCACCCTATTAGCCTGACGAGCCTGGTCTGCAAGGCCATGGAACATATCGTCATGGAATTCATAAACAAAGACATTGGTAACCTCCAAACTATGGACCCCACCCAGTTCGGGTTTGTGAAAGGCAGATCTTGCCTTCTGAACCTGATCGACTTCTTTGAGGCAGTCGCCAAAGCCGTAGACGAGGGTAAGGTGGTTCACACAACCTATCTTGACCTCGCCAAGGCTTTCGACACCATCCCCCATTCTGGAATTATAGCTAAACTCACTAAACTAGGTATAAATCCCTACATCACAAGATGGGTTGCCAACTGGCTCACTGACAGAATCCACACTGTAAAAGTTGCTGACTCCAAATCTGACTTCAAACCAGTGACAAGTGGAGTACCACAGGGTTCAGTCCTGGGACTTCTCCTGTTTAGTATCTACTTCTCTGAAGTACAGGCTAACACAGAAGGCCTCTGGCTAATGAAGTTCACAGATGACTGCAAACTAGGAGCTACAGTCGAGTCCCCAAATGATGTGGACATCCTACAGAGGGGCCTTACTGAGACAGATGCCTGGTGTCAGAGCCATGACCTCAAGCTCAATGCCAAAAAGTGCATTGTTATCCTCTTTGGTAAAAACTCTGTACCCATGAGCTACCACATAGGCAGCAGTCTTCTTAACACCGATTGTGTGATAAGAGACCTTGGGACCCAGGTGGACAGTAGTCTCTCCTTTGATAATCACATTGCCACAGTAGTCGGGAAATCCTTCTACATGGCACACCTCATCACAAAAGGGTGCTCATCCAAGAAAAAAGAGGTAATTGTTCCCCACTACTCGACACTCATTAGACCCATTATAGAGTACAATGCCCCTTTTGGAATGTACCTCACAAGACATTTGCAGCAGCTGGAAAGGCCACAGAAGTATCTCACAAAGAGAATTACTGGCCTCAAATGGATGCCCTACACTGATCATCTCAAAAAACTCCAGCTTTATTCTGTAGTATATCGCCTACTCCAAGGTGATCTCTGCCTAACATATAAAGTTATGTCAAACCCAGAGCTATTGGACATGCTACACCTAAAGAAATCCCAATCCCTCCGAGCTACACGCTCTAGGGACCTAAACCTTGTCACCACAATAAACAGGACTTGCTGGAGGGATAGATTCCTGTCCCAGAGACTTCCCATACTCTGGAACAGGCTACCCATCTATGTCAATCAAAGTTCCTCATTAACACTCTTCAAAAAAATCTTGATGAGTGGATGGGAAATAGGAAATACACCCCAGGGATCAGTTCTGTGGCTCTGCCTGACAGGGTCACAAGAAATTAACTTTCTTGGGTTGGCGTAAGCCAGGGAACTTTGTTGGCTAGGCTTACTTAGGCCCTTGAGCCAAAAGCCTAGTACCTACCTATGAACCTATACACACCATTAAGTAGAAAAAGCAAAACGTTCTTACCACCCTTGTCAAACACTTAATACTTTTACATCCCAAATCGAGTAGAATCTTATGTGATAAACGTGGTGTAAGTTTGTGCCTAACCATCTTGTAATCAAGCCTACCCCTAAAAGATAGCCAGAGTAGTATTTCGTCCTGTAGTGGCAAGTTATTCCAAAGGTCTGAGAATACGCAGTGTTAGGAACCTACCCCGTCCAGCAAGTCTTGTTTATGTTTTGGTATAGCTTTAGGTCCCTAGTGCAAGTGATTGTCACTAAATTTGTGTGCAAATATATTGATTGTATCCCTGGGATCAGAGTCTGTAATATTATTGTTGATGAGCTAAGTGCATTGTTGAACATTACTCCTTAAGTTTCTTGAATAGATGAAGAAAGATTTGTAGTTTTCTTTGGTATCCGTGGCAACCTTAAGGTCATATTCTGCTCTACATTTTGTAATAGTGTTCTTAAGTGCCTTGCAGACATGTTTCATTGGGATCTTTAAGTGGAGGGGATGTTTCTTGTACGTTTTCATTGTTTTCATTCTTGGGTTATACAATTTGTTTATATGGGAGTTCCACCAGAGAGAGATATTCCTGAATGTACCATTATATTTAGGGGGGTACTGACTTTTCTTTGCAGCTGTTTAGGTACTGGTTAAAGTTAGAGGTGAATGTAGCAGCTCTCGCATTTGGGTCTATTTGAAAGGGGTTGCTGGGAATTGACCTGAAGTAAGTTTGCCCTGGAGATGTCCTTAAGGATGGTCCCATTTGTTGATGGATTAGTACAACTAGACCTGACAGAGGAGATGACTAATTTGTAGTCAAACTTTAACCAGGGACGAGAAGCTGTGGGGTAGAGCTCAGGACAACTTGCTTTTTGACAGGGGATGTCTGCATGTCAGGTTTTGGTTTAAGAATGTTTAAATGATGCAAAATATGCAAATGGTGTATTTAGGAGTGAAATCTATGAAAACGGATACTATTTGTTTCTCTGATAAACTAAGTGGTTTATTTGCTTTAAAAAAACAGTCCAGTGTCAGTGGTACAACAGATATCATGCTGTCCTTCGGAGCAGAAGGCTATGCTATTCTCACACCAGGTAGATGGACTGTTGACACTGCAGTGCAGCATGGGAGGGTGCTGCACTCCAGAATTTGTCATCCTTCAGATGAGATATTAAACTGGGACCCCATCTGCCTTAGTTGGTAGCTCAGGTGAACTGAAGAAATCTCAGGATGGAATCACTATTTCAGCTGATGTTGCAGAGGAATTACAGAACATGCAGGAGTTTAAAAGGTGATCTCAGAGTTAGCATATATAAGTATCAGGTATGTGAGAGTTGCATTTGGTCATTGAAGCTCTGGTCCTGTATAGCCTACCAGGCAACTTACATTTTATTGTGCTGGTGGACTTGATTTGGAGGTCAGGCAAGAACCTGCTGACCAAAATATCCCCATGAAAGTTTTGTAGAGTAGCTTTTCAGATTTCACAACTTAATGGATGAAAGATTGACGGAGATAATAAGCAAACCTGTAGCAGGTGAGTGAATAGAGTGAAAGCCACCTGTTAGTTAATTGAGTTTTTTTTTTTTTAATAAAGATCTGAGTCACACAACCAGATATTTACCACTCAGTGCCATCACCCACTGGCCAGCTTTTCCAGCACCTAAGTCACAACTCAGACTCTAGTTGGCTGGCTTATAGTCAGGACATTCTCTGTCTGCTCCATAGAGCTTGGCCCGAGCACATTTGCTTTGTGTGTTTGTTTGTTTGCATGTATACATATGTCTGTCCTGGGATTGTAACTTAAGTGGCAATTCTCACTCATTTAGGCCATTGCCAAAACTAGGTATCTTTTGCTTCTTTGCCTTCCTGTTTGCAGAGTGCATTACTAGTTTTGTCAAGAAAGGAGCTATGTGTAAATTTGTGTTTAACCACTGGATGGCAGTATGTTCACCTGTTATATCAGTCATGCATGCACTACAAAGTCATACAAGAAATTAAGGGCTAGAAAACATCACCTGTGTTCATGTTTTTACGTCGGTCATGGCAATCAGGCATGCACTGAGAAAAGTCACATATGTTAGAAGTAACAGTCTACAAAACATCACCTGTTTTTGTTTATTATTCAGTTTGTGGACTTTTTTTCTTATATATGTTGGTTGTTGTGATTGTAGAATCATTTGTTAACATTAAGTAAAAGGGCTACAGAAGGTCAGCTGTGTTCAGCCTCATCTTTTAGGTCGGTCATGGCAGTCAGGCATGCACTGAGAAAAATCATGTATGTAAGAAATAAGAGGCTACAAATTATCACCTATGTTTTGTTTGTTTGATTGTAGAATAATTTTTTAAAGTATTTCCTGTACATGGTGTGTGTGTGTGTGTGCTAATGCTGTCATTCACTGGAAGTCTTCTTTAAAAAATGTTAGGTGCTGTGGCTGCAATAAGAAGTGGCTTGACCATGGTTGCTGCCTTCCTGACCTACAGAGACAGACCACCTCTGATGGAAACTGTGGTCCCAAATTACGGGCAGCACCTGTTTGTTTTTCCTTATGCTCAACATGAATTTCAGTAGCTTGAAGTAGTTCTATAGGCAGTCCAGGTCTGACTAGCTGAGGTATCATTTGGATCATATCTTCAGAAGCCAGTGACACGGGTTCAGCTATAGGTGCATATAAACGAAGGGGTGGTAAGGGTGCAAGGGGCAAAGGGTCCCATTAATGGATTTCCTTCCTTTTGGCTGAAGAGGTATTCATAACAGGGAGTCTGCTGCTTGAATGACCTCTTGTGCAAATGATCCTTAAGGTTCAGTGCAGAAGGGATGATAGGTGATTATGCATGTCCTTGTGTCGGATGATATTTCTTTTTGTCGATTATTAAATTTAAGACTGCATTTTGGTGAGGATTCACCATCTGATATATCTACTGATTTTCGATTTCACAAATCCCAGTTTATGCCTCCCATGAATAAACATGTGGCAACTTTCCAGCAATGTGTTCTTAAAGATCTACATTTCAGAGATTTTAGTTCAGGGGCTTTTAGACACAATTTAACTGTTGAGTTGCAGGCTTTGACAGATCTCCAGACTTAGTTATCACTCCAGCTGATAAAGGAGGAGCTATTGTGGTTATGGATTGGTCTGTGTGTTTAGATGAAGCAGAAAGACAACTATTAGATACTAGGTTTTATATGAAAGTGCCCATAGACCCCACCCACAAGTTTGGAGGAAGATGTCAATATCTTTTTTTAATCAGCCTTGGAAGAGGGTATTGTGAATCAGTCGGTAGTATTTCATCTAACTATTCCTGAACCTCAAATCCAATATTTGTACCTTTTGCCAAAGATACATAAACCACCAGTAGTTAGGGATAGGATTAAAGATACAAAGGAGTTCTTACATAGTATATCTGAAATGCAATTAGAGCCTGGATGGGTGATGTGTACTGTGTATGTGATGGCCTTATATACCAATATAACACAATGGGCGAGCCTGTTGGCACTAGAGTATTGGCATAACCGAGTATCACTTTACATCCCCTGCTTTAATACGTTTCTGTTGTGATTTACTGAACATGTCCTAACCAAAAATGTGTTTTATTTTAATGGGGAATGCTACTGGCAGATTAAAGGCACTGCAATGAGGGTGTCATTTACCCCCATTTATGCTGGTCTTTTTGTGGGGTACCTGGAGGAACAACTTGTATATGATGTGACTCATAACTTATTCTTGGAAGAGAGGGATATCTGGTGAAGGTACTTGGACGATTGGAGGTCAGATGCTGTATATCTACAGAAATGTGTGGATTATTTGAATGGCAATAAATGGGGTATAAATTTTACCCTAAATCATGATGTGAATCACATCACTTTTTGGACGTTGATATCTCTAGAAATGCTGATGGTAGTCTGTATAGCAGTGTTTTTCTTAAACATCCTCAATTTAACACCTTACTGTGTGCTACTAATTTTCATCCATGGCACATCATTCGCAATATTCCCAAATAATAAGTTTTGCATATGCATCACATTTGCTGTGGGGATCAATCCTATAAACATTACAAACAAGATTTGGTGAATAGATTTGTTGCATGTGGATATAAGGATTCTATCCTCAAGACCTGTGATTGGGCATCTAGACAAGACAGGTCAGTTCTTTTGAAATATAAAGACAAGGATCAGACTAATAATAGGGCAGTCGGGTTAGTTACCACTTATGGCCGTAATACTGGTAACTTTATGGATGTTATTCAAAAACACTGGGATATTTTGATTGCTGATGACAGGTTAAGTGAGATTTTAACCTCTAGATGTTTGTTCTCATTCTGTAGAGGTAAGACGTTGGGTAGTTTTTTTCAGTCTTTAGAAAAATAAGAATAAGCTCAATGTTTGTTCCATATATCAGTACATGATTGATGGGGGTAAACTTATAGGCTGTGGGCCTTGTGGCCATTGTTCTGTTTGTAAATATGTTTTCAAATCTAACCAATTTACTAGCAAAAACACTTCTCAAGTGTATATTTGTTTTTTGTGTAACTGTAGTACCGACTGGGTGATTTATTTAGCCACTTGCACTTGTTTGGCTTTTTATGTAGGACAAACCTCACACCCCCTCAGGTTACAAATCTCAGAGCACATGAGTGATATAAGGAATAAAATGTTTTCAAATGCTCTTTATAAACACTCCATCAAACATCCCACGGCACAGTACTTGTTTGTCATTATTGACAAAATTGAAGGTGATAGGAGGAATAAAAGTGGATGGCACGATATACTTAATAATAAGGAAAACTGTTGGATTATAAGACTGGGAGGTTTATTTTCCACCGGTCTTAATGAACATTTGTAATATGTCCAATCATAGGGGTTTAGGGGGTGGGCCACTATATATAAAACGTTTTTGTTTTATATATGTTTTTTTATGTCACTGATATAGGCTGTTGCCGAAACTAGTTTGAATTTGTGGAGGTGTTGTGCTTTTGCATGCACTGCTGTAATCTGTTTATTGTATTAAATTTATATATGTTCCACCTCTGAGTGCTGGACATTTTTTTTCTCTTAATAATGGACAAACCAAATCTGAAAGAAAGGGAAAATGTGTATGTGGCAGGGGTCGGACTGCTATACACCCATGTGAAGAGAACTCGCACAGCACATTTAGCTCAGTGTCTACAATCCCAGTCCCACCTTTTGAGAGTCAGTAAGGATGATTAATAGCCAGCTTTGTGCTGTGACTGTGCTCTCTCTTCAGCACCACATTCTGGTAAACTGTCTGCATCACAACTGCTATTGCATCTATCCCGATCTTCTCTTCCCTCATGAGTATTATCTTGAGATACTTAATATCTCTTAGCTAAGACAGAGTCTAGCCCCCTCACCTGTCCAAAGCAGTCTGCCCTTTTGCAGAAGAGAAGTATGACCACTGCTGTGGAAGTGCTGCTTTTCATCCCAGCCACATCACACTTATCAATAACCCGATCTAGTACGCTCCCTTGATCACAGTCATTTGAAGTCTAAAGGGGTGTATTGTCTGCATATAGCAAAGATTTAACTCTCATATCTCCAAACTGGATATGTTTCAAACCTCTGTTGCACCTTGATATCCTGTCAGTAAACATTAGGAACAAGAGCAGAGACAAAGCACAGCCTTAATGGAGATTTTGCCCACCTTGAACATATTCAGCTTAGTGCTGGGAATGTGAACATGATTGTCACTTCTGAATGAAATGTAGCAAAATCTCTGGGACATCACATTTGTTTTGGTAGCTCTCATGAAGCACTTTGTGATGTGTGGTCATATACCTTCCCCAGGTCTGCAGAATAAGTGATCAGTAATGGCAGATTCCCATGATGTCTCCATGCAAGGACAGTGAACTGAGTCACTGTTCCACAGTCAGGATGGACTCTGCATTGCTTTTCTGAATTAAAGGCTTAGCTAGCAAATGAAGATTGGTTTCCAGCACCTTAGCATAGAATTTTCCAAGAAAGCTGAAGGGCATGGTGCCACTGTAATTTGAATGCACCCTGCTGTCCATAATTTAAAAAATGGAGGCTATTACTTTGGTGTCCCCTGTCCTGAGGTATTGCCTCCTCCTGCAATGGAAATTGGAAAGCTATATTAACCATAACACCCCAAAGCTATCCAGTGACTTCAGCCAGAGCCATTTGAAGGACAGGGGAGAGGGTGTGACAGTTTAAAACTGTTACTGAAGTGTTTTGTCTGCATTCCTACCTGCATATCAGCATCTGGTGAATTAAATACCACAATGCCTTTCTCTCATTGCCCTTCTTTATATAGTTGGGCCATGTTTTAATAAATGAAAAAAAAATGAAAAACTTTGCAAAATGTTTATTAAACTGTGGCCCAAATAAATCTAGTATTACCCTGATTTTGTCACCCTGTGGATAACGTTGGGATTTGCCCATAAACTTTAATCAGCTGTCCCTTGTGCCTGTGAGATGGTGTATCCATTTAACTCATTAAATGCTAGTGATGCCTCTAGGTATTTCTCTAGGATACTCCTAGTGATGCCTCTAGGTATCTAATACTGTCTGTTCATATTTACATTAATAATCGCATAACCATGCTATATACAAGCTATTGAAAGATTTCTTCTTAATGCTTACATAATGGAGAATGCATCTGCATTGATACTTGACCTGTGTGTAATACATTTTCATATTTCTCACCAGCCAATCAACATAGAATTGATTAACCTCATGTGAAAGCTCACAGATGAACAAGATGCTGGCTGTTGTGTTTAGCTTCAGTGGTTGCTAAGATATTATAAATTGTTTACAAAAATTACACACATTGCAATTTACTGTTTATTGTGACTTATGAAATCCATTTTAAGAGCTGGAATCTACTGAAAGGTACCATTGTAAAAATTAGTTTGTACCAGTTTACCATTTACACTTCTTAGTAAAATATATGGTCACAGAGATGAACATTTTTTTTTTGTTTGTGAAAATATAACTTGATTTTGTCGAAAGGCTCGGGCTGCAGCCATTGGAAGTAGGAGTACAGTCTTTCAGAGCTCCACTGGAGGGAATGAGGTCATGGGGTAAAGGTCAACTTGAAATCCTATGTGAGGTCAGCAGAGAAATTATATTTTTAGAAAGTTTATAACAACCAGACAGGGCATCGATTCTGTAAATGAGTGAAGGAAGATGCATTACAGCAGTGCAAGCATCACATGCTGTGATGCCAAAGGTATGTTATTAGATTGATAAAATACTGTAAGCAGGCAGTCTCGGTCACTTAACGACAGCCTGTAAACTGTAAAGTCATTAATTTCTTTGAAAAGTAGCGATGAGTTGTTACGTTGCCGGATATAACTTGTTGCTTAACAAAAATATTCTGATAGTTTGCAAGCTGTCATTAAGTGATGACAGTCACTGTCAGTTATAGACAACAGGAAGGGGAATAGTGATAAACAGATGTGTTGCCTAGGGGCTGTCAAACTCCCTTACTGCAGCTCTGCCATTAGCATTTTTGGCTGGATCTTGTCTTGTCCCACAGTTTTGCCATACTGGAACTGGTCAGTCTATACAACCATGTCACTTACAGAACTGGACCAAGTCCCACCAGTTATTTCTGGCACTGCTTCCTCAAAAGAGGACATGTCTCGTCAGATCAGGACTTTCCACCTTTTGGTAGCATTCCCAGTCAATATTAAAAGTTCTCTGCCCTTCCTGAGAATAGCTTGGGTAATGTCCCTCCTCCCTTTTCCGAGTCACTGTATGTTTTTTTAGAACCTCTTTGAGGTCATCCCAAAGTCATTGGGTTAGGGCCTTGACAAACTCCTTCCACACTTAGGACTTCACTTCAGTAATTTCCTCATTGCTGCCATCTGACCTTTTGGCATCTGTTGATCAGATCTGAAGAGCACCCTATCAGTAATGTGTAGAAGGCATTTATGTTTAACTTTATGGTTTCTCTCACTATTGTTATTCAACCTTAGGTTCTAGGGACACCCACATTAACAAGCAGCAACAGCCTTTTGACCACATGTGCTGACTAGCACCTCATATGGTGATGTCTTGTCCAAAATCCATTCAAACTAAATACCCCTGTCTTCCCACGTGTATTTTAAGTTTGTTTTTTTTTTTTATCCCAGAGGTGGGAAATTCATTTATTTATTTATTTATTTATTTATTTATTTATACATGTATGTATGTATTTATTGTTTGGCAAGGGATAATGGAGTGATCCTAAAGGACGCATTTCAGCCACATTGTGGGAGAACAGCACAGTGGAAAACAGAAGGAATGTTTATCATGAGTCATAAAGACATGCGTAACTTAATTAGACAAACGGTAGTAAAAGTAGCAGTAAGGACATCTGTAATACTACACTACTAGCAGGTAGACCAAAATAAGCATAAGCAATAATAATAATACCCACTTTTTAACCAGGTAGGCCACAGGACAGTCCTTTTCAGACGTATCCTGGGAGCAATGTCTGGTTAAGTGATTTGCTCGAGGTCGCACAGTAAGCAAATGAGAGGTGAGGGAATTAAACCCTGTACCACCGGTACTACAGCTGACAGTCTTATCTCCTGTGCCAACTTCCAGATAATTTAATTATGGATGATTATGAGAGAGTCTCTGATCATAACCAACTTATGTTTTCCAGACATGGATGTTGAGAAGAAATTCACTTCAAGAATGGAGTGAAACAAAGGTGAATTTTCACATTTCATTTTTTTTCTAAAAGTTTCAGGTGATTGCTCACCAGAATTTCATAACTCGTTATAGCGGGTACATATGAGACACTGCAGTTGTAGCCAATTTCCACCTACTTTATACGTTTTATTTTACTGTATATATTATCCTAATAGTTTTTAACTTCTTTAGTTTTGTTTGAGTATGTAAACACAAGATAATGACGTAACCTCACGTCATTTTTTGGCTAGTTTTTGTTCTGGTGCAGTATTTGCCTTTATGGCTTTCAGTGTTACCATCTTTATGACAAATATTTGTTTGGTCTCTGAAAATAATTGCAACTTCTCATTTGTGACAAATCTGTTACTGTGTTTGGAAGCTGTTGAAGCTTCTTATTGAAGTGGTAGTTTAGTTTTTTCCTTGGCTGTTCTATTCCATACAGTACTGGCCCTTGCATGTCACTTGTGGGACATGCATACAAGTTCATTTGTTTTAACTTCATAGGTTACTGGTATGGTTACTTTGCTCATTGAGGACACTTTTCACCTGTATATGTTTTCATTAATAGTTCTGATTTAGTCAGTGGAATGTGTGAAAATAAGGTTCCATCCTCCTGTATAGAAATCACAGAAAAAGATCAGGTCTTGTATCTTGCTTTACCTTAGGTATTTACTCCAGCCATTTTTGAAGTGATTCAGACTTCTCAGCTTCATTAAATTTCTGAT
Source organism: Protopterus annectens (assembly GCF_019279795.1). NCBI lineage: Eukaryota > Metazoa > Chordata > Ceratodontiformes > Protopteridae > Protopterus > Protopterus annectens. The sequence goes on along the minus strand of NC_056726.1, from coordinate 421,426,457 downwards.
TTACATTGTACAGCTTTAAGTATACTAGAGAGTAATTTTCCACTTTTGTGGCATGACTCCATTCTATCTGATGTTTATGCAAGTTTTGGTTAATGTTTGTCATCGGTTACCTTGTTTTCTCCATTGTGCTACATTCAGGCTGTCCATATGGCTTCAGTTTTAACATATTGTACAGCTTTTTTTTTTTTTTTTTTGCATAAAACAACCCATAGCTTTATATACCACGTTAAAAACATTTCTGCTTCCTAGGAGAGTTGATAGTCGCATTGTTAACAACACACAAAAGTGCATTCTACTGTATGTCTGATGTGACACTGGCGGCTATTTCTGTGTTTAACTCTTGGTCATGTAATGAATCTTCCTTAGAAAGTGCTGTCTTTGGTAGGATTTCACAACATATAGCTCACATATATCTGTGCCTTAGTGTATCTGCCAGACTTCCTTCACACTGGTGGCACTCCACATTTTCACCTGTTTCTTATATTACAGAATACTTTCTTATTTGCTCCACTCAAGGAAGCTAAAACATTTAGTTATCAAATATTTATTTATTGTCTTTTGTTTACTGGACACATTTTCAGTGGTGTGAAGAAAAGTTCCATTAAAGTTACAAAAATTACAAAAAAAAATTACTGAGAAAAAAGAATTTTAGTTTCTTAACAGTAGAAATCTGCTTTTAGAATCATGCAGTGGGTAATACAGTCAAGACAGAGGTTAATACAATTTGATTTCTGCAGGATTTCATAGGTTCATAGATTAGTACTAAGCTAACTGCCTTGTGAGCCATTTTAAGCCAATCCAATTATCCCTTGTGAGACTCAAACGCTGCACCTTGTGTTTGTAAGGCAAACACCTTAACCATCAGGTGAGCCTCCCAACCCCTAAAGAAATATATATATATATATATATATATATATATATATATATATATATATATATATATATATATATACACACACACACACACACACACACACACACACACACACACACACACATATCCATAGGTTAGTAGTAGGCTATCTGCACTTGTGGGTCATTTTAAGCCTAGCCAAGTATCCCATGTGAGAATCAAACCCTGCACCTTGTGTCTATAAGGCAAACACCTTCACCATCATGCCATGGTGTGCAATGCAGTGTTATACAATATTAAAGGGTAGCATTTACATATACAAGTATATACATATTTCATTTACGTAGGAATGATGAAAAGCAGTGTATAGTTATAAACGTAGAAAGGAATTATTTACATTATTTACAGGATAAGATAGGAGAGCTGGAGAGTTAGAGGTAGGAGATAGTCTTGATATCTGAAAAAGAGAGAAAGTTAGTCATGGAGTGAACAAGAACAGAGTCAGGAGGAGTTTAGGTGCTGTTTTAGGTTGTGCTTAAAGCTACATTGACAGCTGTCCTGTTTTATTGGGATAGGTAGATAGTTCCACTGTCTGGTGAAACATAGCATCTCCAGCTGTATGGGATATGTTATTAGTAGACTCTGATTACCTTAGTGAAGGCAACATGGTAGGGGGTAGTACTTGAGAATGTTTTGTATAGAAGGGCTTGTGTGTGGCTTGTTTATCATTTTGCAGGCAATTTGAAGTTGAGTGAATGTAAGGTGATCAGAGAGTTCCTGCTAGTTGAGCTTCTTTACTGTTAAGCAGTGGTGAGTACAGTAGGATGGATTAGCTGTAATCTTGGCTATTTTTGTTAAAGCAAGCCTCTAATTTATTTAGAAGGGTGGCTTGAAGGTTGGTTAATATGGGTGACGCATAGAAAAGGGAGGATGATGCTAAGGTGTTTCTGGAGGAATAGAGAAAGCACAGTTTTTGGTGAGTTTTCTTGACAGCATTGGTGATGTGCAGATGAAATTTCAGTTTAATGTCTATTAGTAGTTTGGTATTTGTTACAGTTTCTGTGGTGGTGGTGGTGGTGGTTGTTGAAGTAACATTAAAAGGTGTACAGTTTGTTGAAAGAGATCTAGAGTGAAGCGCATTAATTTTGATTTTTTTGGTATTTAAGATTAGCTGATGAACCTTTAGCAATGATTCTATAGAACTGAAGGAAGCTTGAGTCATTTGTTGAAGTATTGGAAGCGTTGAGACTGAGTAGATGATGTTGGCATTGTTGACATATTGTACTTAGGTGGCAGGTTTGCTGGCTTGTGCAGGTTGTTTGTGAAAATATTGAAAAGTACAGGGTCTAGAATTGACCCTTGTGGTACATTGACAGAAATGAGAAGGAAGGGGGATAGGTCCTGTCCATGTTACAGCATGTTTTCCGTTGGAGAGAGAGCTACAGAACCACATAAGAGCTGAATGAGGTAGTGATAGGGAAGGTAGTTCATTGCTTAGGAGTTGGTGGGATATATTTTTGGATTCAGATCCATATTATCCATAGACAGATATGCAGAGTATGGTGTGCAGTACTGAAACAAATTTTGGTAATCCTACTCTAAAACCCAACAATAATTTTCTGTAGCAGTTGCACCCTACAACCTGTCTCCACTGACATAATTAGAAAACTGTTATTGAAACTAAATCACCTAGCCCTGTCTCTGCCCAATGTCCCATTAAAATTTCTTTTAAGTATTAGCCAGCACCATAGTGTATCCTCTAAGTGAAATTATAAACAAGTATATAAATAATATACAGTGGATATAAAAAGTGTACACACCCCTGTTAAAATACTAGGTTTTTGTGATATTAAAAAATGAGACCACAGTAAATAATTTCAAAACTTTTCCCACCTCTGATTTGACCTATAACCTGTACAATTCAATTGAAAAACAAATCTGTTACGGGGAAAAATATAAAAAATAAAATACATACAATACGCTGGTTGCATAAGTGTGCACACCCTTAAACTAATACTTTGTTGTGTGTGCACACCCTTAAACTAATACTTTGTTGAAGTGCCTTTTGATTTAATTACAACATTCAGTCTTCTTGGGTAGGAGTCTATCAGCATGGCACAAGCATACATCCAGATCAACAAAAGAATGGCTTCACCAGAAGAAAAAAAAAGTTTTTTGAAAAAACCAGCCAGAGCCCCAGACGGAAAATAAAAAATCTGTGTGGGGGTGACCCTGAGAGGGCAGGCTGTGAAATGCTAAAATGCCTATGCAAGATAGACACTTTTTTTTTGAGAAGAGTGGGCAAAAGAGCAGTCAAGATGTGTGTGCATGCGCTGATAGACTGCTACCCAAGAAGACTGAATGTTGCAAAAAAAAAAAAAAAAAAAAAAACAAAAGTAAAAGTTGTGCTGTACACTTATACAAGCAGTATATTGTTTTTTTTTTTTTTTTTTTTTTTTTTTTCTTTTGTTTGTTTTCAACTTTGTTTTTTGTTTTACAGGCTAGGCATTGGAAAAGTTTTGAAAGTTTAGTGATTTATTGTTTTTTCATTTTTATATCATCACACCTGGTTTTTTATGTGTGTGTGTTTTGTTTCTTTTTATATGTATATGTTGTGTATGGTATATACATAAAATGTTGTCAGTTGTCATCATCCTTAAAAATCATCATCCTTAAAGGGTCAAAGGACTTAGACCAATAGCAATCACCCCAATCAAAATCACTTTGACCATAAAAAAATATATCTCTTAAGATTCTAAAAACCATATCTCTTATCACTAAAAAGCAGAGTTTTCACACACCAGATTTAGAGTCTGACATTCTTGCAGTTATTCCTGTGTTCTTTAAATCCAATAATTTAAATATGTTTCATTATTGCTGCTTCCCTTAGAACCTTTTTCAGCATTTAACTTAGAATCAGATCATTTTCCATAAAGTCCTATATCTGCAGCCTACATAAAACTGGTTGCATAGTTGCAGCCAACACTAAACTGATTTGTTGCTCTACTTGGTATGTCCTTGCATTCTTTTGGAAAATGACTTTTCTGTCCTCTTACTTTCCTACTTTTCCCTTTACTGTCCACTGTTTCTTACTATCATCCTTATTCACCACACCCAAGACAGTTGGTAGTATTCATTATTGAAGCTTGGTATCCTTATTCTTTATTAATTATTCACATCTCTACCCAAACAACACCCTTAACTTTACTCAAACTTAACTTGCTCACTGAAATTTTGCTTTCTTTAAAAAATAAAAAAAACTCCTTGAAGGTTTAACTTCAATACTAACTAAAAAGTAAAAAAAAAAGTACCTTGTCAAAAAACAAAACTCAACTCAAAAAAACTCACTAAAAATAATCCTCAGCTCTTTATCAAAAGATACTACAAATCTACTAGTGGTTATCCCTCCAAACAAAGCACACTATAACTATCTAAAAAAATACCAAAGCTTGACAGTCTATACAGAAAATAAATTTGTATATTATTTCTTTTATTCATGTTCCAATCCAACTATTATTTCTAAAAGACTGTACATATCTAAGGTTTTAACCAACTTCCAAAAAATCTTTCACCTACCTTCCTACATACCAACATTGCACAAATCCTCTTCACTAACCTTCTAAAACAGCAACAACACTCAAAAAACAACAAAAGAAGACAAGAGATTTGCTCAACATTGACAAACTTTATAACTTACACAAGCTCTTACTCAGCATAAAGTATAATATGATATTATAACTTAGAATCAATCAAGATCCCAGAACGAAAGCTAGGTACTTGCAACCAAATAAAGTAGCCAGTTGGGACATACCTACTGAGTTCCTCCCGGAGGGAAGTTAAGGAGCTCAGTTCCTCCTGAACTTGGAGCTGCTTTGGAACTTGGAGCTTTCCCACACACTTTAAACCAACTTACATCTAAAAGGAGCACTTCTACTTCCAAACTCAACACATTTATTATATGAGTAATTTATATTATTATTATGTGTCTTGACTTGGCAATATTTCCTAGTCCCCCTTTTCACTTACCTAACTTTCCCTGACCTACCTCCTCTGTTACACCAACTTCACTTCTCTCACCACTTGACATGCCTCCTCTGTTACACAAAATCGACTTCTCTCACTACTCCCATTCCGGTACCTTCTGCTGCCTTTCCAAACCATCATCTCAGCAGTGTTTTGCAGTCTAATATAAACTGCAGCTAGAGTGCACTATTATGATGTTTGCACCAGCTGTACTTTTCAATGTTTCCACTTCATCTGTATGAATTGTTGTGCATGTTGGTGTAACTATTGTATGTAGTGCATTTTTCATGCTGGGACTTTACTGATAAAGGGCTAATAGCTGTACCTCAATTGGGCCGTTCCAGTAAAGAAACATAAGTAACTAAAGTAAATAAAAGCAATTTCTTTTAATGATTTTTTAGACAGTTTAGCTGTTGCTTCCAAACCTTTTTTTAACAGTTTTTACATTTTCCTACCCTTTACGCTTAGCAACTTTTGTGCTCTTTGGTTGTCTGGGTAAGCATTGCTGTGTAAAACAGTTCTACTTTCAACTGAAACTACATACTCTTTCTTGGCAACATCAAAATAAGTCCAGGTACAGATATTTCAGAGTTGTATCCACATCCAGACACGTGCATGTTTTGTGCTGGATAAGGCTTTCTGCCACAGCCAAGACAGTACGTAAACATTTTCAAACACAGAACGTTGTTTTTACACCAGACAACACCCTTGTAACTGTTTTTTTTTTAATATATTTGATTTGAAACACTCTGGTCACCAGGTGTTTACTCATTTAATCAAATCCATCATTTTGTGACCTCAATGAATTCAGCACATCAGGCTCTTCTGTAAAGATCTACTTCTTTAAGTTCTTGCAAATTCATATTTATGATTTCAGTAATGCTGTCCCTCTACCAGTTTGATCTTTATTGTCCGTATATGAAAACTACTTAAAATTTTTTCCTTTGTAAATAAACTTTGCCTATGAAGTTTATAGCCGTATCTGATCATTAACAAGTCCCTTTGGTAGACAGATATGAGGCAAACAACGGGACATTTGAGAGGTATGGCTGACATTAATGTTAATGTGACAGATTTACAGTGAAGCGATTGATGTCAAGTCACAAAAATGTGTTTTGTGTTTGACTTGTTAATCAGGTGGCATGGGTTGTTCATAAGGTATACCCATCAACTTCTGAGAATTACATAGCACTGCCTATTAAAAGTCATAACAGAGGGTCTAGAAGCACTTTTCTTATTTTGCACAATAGAATAATAATTCATGCCTGTGAGTGGGTATATCAGGATTTATCCATGGTTGGTGTGGCTTTCCCTTTATGATTAAACTGAGCCAACCATGGGTAAATCCTAATACACTCACACACAGTCATGGATTTGCTTTTATCCAATAACATTATTTAGGAAAGAAATTACTCACCTTTCTTAAATAATGCGGTTACATAAGGGGACTTCTGTCTTCTATGTTGTTTCTGCTATTCTGATGTACTGCATATGTGATGGGACTTACATTCCCACATTTGCACAGGGCATCAGTGCATGAGAAGTGACAGAGAAAACATAGTCTCTGTTGCTGTTTATTTTTTTATAACTGTTAAAAACACACATTTACTGGGACAGTGCATTTCTGTTTTAGTTTTGTAGAACATACCTGATTTTCCTCATATTTTCGTCTTTCTTCCAGTACATGCCAATAGAAAAGCCTGGCTGCTCAATGGTACTTCAGCAGCTGGCCTTTTTTTCTATTGGTATATGCTCGATTTAAAACAGGCATGCTGGTCGGGCTGTCCAATCAGAGTGCTCAGTTTTTTAATGGTAATGAGACATTATTGTTTAATATATTTTAGATCATATATAGTTAGTGATATGGAGTCTCTGTACAGGCTTGGTTTATTTATCTAATAAGGTACGTACCCATAAACCATTCTGACTTTATGAAGAACATCATTAATTCCAGGAGGATTAAAGCTAAATATGAAGGTCAGAATCCTAGCACTATGCCAAATTAATCAATGGGACAGCGAACGCCGACACACTCTGGCTAGGCTTATAAATGCCCTTGGACAGATAGCCTAGTACCTACCTATGAACCTAAACCCATAGCAGTTAAGGATTATGATAAGGACACTTTTCAGCCATAATCCAGGCCAGGAGCAAGGTAATACAAAACTATACTTATTTCAGAGGTAACCCAATACAGTTTCATCACTTAATTTTTAACAAATGAGTAAAAACTGCGATTGGTGGCTTTGTTGCCATTGTTGGGGAGGAGCTCCATTCAAACTTACCTACAGTCTCAGCCTGTTCTTAGAAGGCAGTAGTGGTTTAGCCAGTATAACCACTTGCAGGTTTGTAATGTGCTTGTGAAGGAAATATGCTGAGACAATGCTGTGTTGTTTAACTAACACTAGTAGCATCCCTGAAAGGCAGTAAATATGCACACAGGATGGGACAAATGGTCCTGCTGTCTGGTTAATGAATCATTTTCGTTTCTATTAAGCAGGCAGTGATCAGAGACTGAGATTGCTGAGACATGACTGTAGCCCTAGCTGGAGGGGGGGAGCAGATTTGTTACAAATGCAGTTTATTATTCAGTTATTTGCTTAAAGAGAGCAAAAAGCTGTTAGATCTTCAATGTTGCATTGGGATTTGTTTATTCTTAGTAAACGGAAATCTTAAAATACTAGGGTTGCAGACTTTCACATAATGTGCATTTTGCAATTATTGTCTTGACACAGAATCAGGCAATTTAAGGAAGGCTTCTGATACAGTAATGGGGAAATGGCATATTTGATGTGTAGTATTTGTCATGGCAGAATGCAAATTGTACAGTTTGCATATAAAATTAGTTGGTAAAAGACAGTCTCTGAAGAGTTGCAGCAGAAACTGTGAGAAACTTTGGTAATAAAGCAACTTTTGGAGTGTCTCAGAATCATGGCAAGTCAGGAAACATAGCTTCGCTGCTAAACAGAAGATAATCGCATCCTGTCATTTCACAGAAAAAGAAAGGAATGTGTAGTAAAGTACAGTGTTTGACTTTGTAAGAAACTGTCTGGACGATGTCCTCATTTCCAAGGGGAAAGGAGGAGAGGCATTAGATAACGTCATGCTCTGCGTTTCACTTTTTAAATGATCTGCCTGGCTTACTAGCAGATGTTTGCTGTTCCAAGAAATGATCACTTACATTTAAAGATAAGTATGCTCCTGTTTAAGTTGAGCAATGTTTTCCATAGTCATCAGACATTTAAATAGAAAGTCAATTAAAGAACAGCTTGGTAAATGAAGCTAAGGTTATGGGTATAGCCAAAGTTTTTGGAATCATTAAACCAACTTCCCAGATTGTAGCCCACTCCATGTATAATCTTCCACAACCCCAAATAGTGCATGTTTATGGATAGCATATCTTTTTCATACTGAAAAAAATCTACTGAAATGACGAGCTTAAGTGAAAATCCCATTCACCCATCTAAAAAAAAAAATCAGTAAATATATAACTAAATAAAATAAAAAAGCATGATAAATATGCCAGGGCTTAAAAAATTAAATTCCAACACACGTCATTTGTACAAAGTAAGTAAATTATTTAAAAAAAGTGTAAAGTGTATGCCATGCCTAACTGCACTCTTGATTAACACACCCTCAACTGAACAGATTCTCATAGAATGCCTAGATTTTTAATTCATATTTTTTTGTATGTTCCTTATAAAATTCATGTTTTTCTGGCCAACTATCAAGGACTGAAGTCACTAAATAAAGACAGACATTTGACTTTCTGACTTCATATCCTTTGGAAAATGCAAGCTAACTCAAGACCTGTTCTTCTGTCATTTTTCTAAGTTTGTAAGAGCAATATTTAAAATATGTCCCTGTTGTTGGGCCTCTGTTCCCCATTATTTTTGGATGTGTCCAGATTTTTAGTGCTAAGAGTTGGAGCGGTATGATGAGTAGTTGTTAATCAGGCAGGAGTATAATGTAAGAAATTTTACATGACCTACCGTCATTTGATGAAAAAAATGTTTCTCTGATATTTTTGCTCTTTGCATATGCACATTCCATAGCCAGTGACTTCACTGATGTTCATTGTGTTTCACTGTAGGGTTCTTCCTGCCGGCAGGCAGCCCTCGGTCGGCCAGAATCCCAAAGTCTGGGTCCGGCGTCGGCTGTGTACTCATCCTCCCTGACGTCAGTGCGCCAGGGGTACAAAGCTTCCAGCCGATGCCATGTTCTCCAGTCTTTCTTGCCGCGTGGTGGAAGCAGTTCGCAAGTGCCGGTCGGCTGACTCCTGTTATTTTTGGTGCTTCATACCGAAGACATTCTTCTTTTCAAAGCTAAGTACCCAGTTAGGGAAACTTTTTTCTTGCTCCAGTCCGATGCCAGAAAAAGTTAATAATTGTATTTCATGTGGGAAGCAAATACCTCATAAGGATTTTCATTCTTACTGTATTCCTTGCCTAGGCCCTGACCACGACGTAGCTAGTTGTCGGTTTTGTGCTAGATTTAATCAACGTACTATTAAACAGAGATACGATTTTGCCTTTCATTACTTTGGGAGGCGATTTAATTATAACATGTTGTCGGACATGCTTCCGACTACCGGAGTTCATAAAAGGCGCAAGGATAAAGATAGTCCTCCGAGGTCCAAATCAGTTCGGCCGTCGTCAGTGAGGCACTTTCGCAACCCCTGTCATCGGCCATTACAGAACTGCTTGCCGATACGGACTCCCATGAGGAGCCAACTAGGCCTTCGGATATTCCAGGTGCAGGACCTTCGGATAATGCTCCCTCGGATGGGTCCGGAGCCGCTGTGCAGGTACCGGCTTCCGAGGGGGTTTTCAGGCCTACGCAGCTTCAGGTAAAGGCAAAGACAAAGACTCCTTCTAAAACAAAGACTCAAGCCCAGGCCTCCTCTGATCTGGGACCTAAATCTCAAAAACAAATGCTTAAAATGGCGGAGGACTTCCTAACTATGATTAGGGGTTCCCATCCCCCTCCAGACAAAAGGCCAAGACAAGAATTGGATTATGAATCCTCAGATCAGGAATCTATCTCTTCAGTGTCTTCCTATGAACAGGATTATACTTTCCCTCCTTATGAGGATTCTGATGCTGAGGAATCCATTCCTTCAGCTTCTCCTCCTGAAGATTACTCTTTTGGGGAAACTTTACATGACATGAGGGAACATTTTCACTGGGAAGGACAGGAGTACTCTGGATCTAAGAGAAGGCTTAGGAATTTCCTTCTTCTTCCCCACCACAGACCCCTGGCTATTCCTCCTATTTTGGATATTGTGGATGATGTCTTTACTGAGTCTAACTTAACCCCTGACTCCTTTCCTCCAGCCCCTGCTAAGCCTGATAGATATTACAGAGTCCCTGACTCTCACCAGTTTCTATTTAAAAATCCTATTGCTGATCCAGAAACCATTTCTCAGGGTCCTAAGGGTGTTGAGGCCGTCACTGCTAAGAACCCTATTCCGTCAGATAAGGATTCTAGAGCTTTGGAGAGATGGGGCAAAAAAGTGTACACTTCTGCTACTTTATCTATTAGGGCTTTGAATTGTCAATTTCATATGATGAAATATCAGCAATACCTTTTGTCTGTTATGAAACAAAAAATGTGTACCATTTCTGCATGTGCAGACAATAAGGAATTACAAGATTTGATGCATACTACTGAGCAGGTGAGGAAACATACCTTACACTTTGGTTTTGATGCTTTGGAGGCCTCTTGCAGGGGCAGCCACTGGCACGGTCATTAGAAGGCATGCTTGGTTAAAGGAACAAAATTTGCCTGATCAAGTAAAAGCAAAATTACTGGATGCTCCTGTTCAACATAGTGTTTTGTTTGGGTCTAAGGCTGAAGAGGTTATAAAGAAAATGGAGGATAAGGCAAAATCCATGCAAACGGTTAAGGATTTCTTACAAGTTCAGCCTCCTAGATTTAGCAGAAATTGACCAGCTAAGACTTGGTCCTTTCCCAGCTCGGACAGGCCTCAGAGGGGTAGATATAGGCGCCCCAGAGGGAGGGCCCAAGCACAGACCTCATATAGACCTAGACAGTGGAGTGCTTCCACCCCCAGGGGTGGAGAAGATAGGTCTCAACCTTATAGGAAACAGGCTCAATGACTCCCCCTGCATGGCTCCAGGAACCTCTCTCCTGGAAGCTCCTCTGGGAGGAAAACTTTCTCTTTTTCACCAAAGTTGGACTTGCATAACCCAAGACAAGTGGGTTCTGAATGTAGTTTTAAGAGGTTACAAATTCCACTTTCACACCTTACCAAAACCAAACGGATGGCCAGACCTACCAAAAACTCAATGGGCGGAGGCATTAAAACAGGTGAGGTCCCTCATGGCTATGAGGGCCATAGAAATGGTTCCAAATTCAGAGACGGGACAAGGCTTTTATTCAAGACTCTTTCTAGTTCCCAGAAAGCAAAATACTTGGAGACCCATCCTGGATCTGTCAGTCTTAAACACTTTCCTGGAGATACCAAAGTTCAAGATGCTTACTCTGCAGCAGCTCCTGCCAATGTTGAGCAAAAATGCATGGATGGTGACATTGGACTTAAAGGAGGCTTACCTACACATTCCTATCAGACAGGAGTGCAGAAGATACCTCAGGTTCAAGGCAGGCCCGAAACATTACCAATTCTCTGCGCTGCCCTTTGGCTTGTCTACTGCGCCCAGGGTCTTTACCAAGTGCCTGGCACCAGTAGTAGCTTACTGCAGACTCAAGGGAATTCAAATTTACCCTTATCTGGACGACTGCCTTATTCAAGCAGACAGCAAGGACATTTTACACCAGCACCTGGAATTTGTTCAGAATCTACTCAAGTGCCTGGGATTCACTGTGAACATAAAAAAGTCAAATTTGGCACCCACTCAACAGATAACTTTCCTGGGTGCTCTTTTAAACACTACAACCCAGATGGCATTCCTGACGCCAGAAAAACAACTAAAGCTGGCTTCAACTTTCAAAAGCCTGGCGTTAATGTCTCAGCTAACTGCAAGGAAATTCCTGCAGGCTTTGGGTTACATGGCTTCCTGCATCCTACTCATACCATATGCAAGACTGCATATGAGGAAGATACAATGGTACCTAAAAAGCATATGGTCCCAGCATTGTCACAGTCTGGAAACAGTGATTGCTGTCTTGCCTTGCCTGCAAAAGGAATTTCATTGGTGGGCCATGGCATGTCTTCAGAATAAAGGGAAAGCCTTCAGTCTACCTCCAGCCAACCAAGTGATAACCACAGATGCCTCGGATTATGCATGGGAAGCCCACTTGCAGGGGAAAGGCCTGCAAAGTTTTTGGACAGAGGATCAGATGCATCTACATATCAATTTAAAAGAGATGTTAGCTGTACAGAATGCCCTCTTGGCTTTCAGGGATCTTTTACAGCCAGGACAGCTACTGATACTGACAGACAACACCACAGTTATGTGGTACATAAACAAGCAAGGGGGTTCACACTCCTACCCCCTTTGCAGACTAGCCATGACTCTATGGAACACAGCACTAGCTTGCAAAGTGGATCTACAAGCGCAATTCCTGCCAGGGAAACAAAACACTCTGGCAGACAGCCTGAGCAGGAATCTGTCAGACCCACATGAGTGGATGCTAGACACCCAAATTTTCAAGATGATTACAGAAGCCTGGGGTTGCCCGGACATAGATCTATTTGCATCTCCCCACAACTACCAGGTACAGACTTTTTTCACAAGGACATATCACAAGCTAGCATGGAAAGTGGATGCTCTTTCATTCAGTTGGATGAACCTCTCGGGCTATGCCTTCCCACCACTGCCTCTTTTACCAAGGGTGTTATTAAAAATAAAACAGGACAAACCAAAGATGATCTTACTAGCCCCGAATTGGCCTCGACAGTTTTGGTACTCAACACTGATAAATCTATCCCAGGAACCTCCTTGGATTCTACCTCAGATTCCAAATCTTTTGTCTCAACATCAGGGCCAGGTCCTGCACTCTCATATCAAAACTCTCAGCCTGGCAGCCTGGCGTATTCAGGGTCCATAATTAATCCTACCCTTACCAAACAGGTTATGGATGTCATCTTAGAAGCCAGAAGGCCTAGTACTAGGAAATCTTATGCAGGTAAATGGAAGAGATTTTGCACCTGGATGCAGGCTCAGGAATCGGATCCTCACATTCCAAATATTCCATTGATTTTACATTACCTAACAGATATGTTGCATAAGGGTTTATCTTTTTCTTCCATAAAAATACATGCCTCAGGTATCTCTGCACATTATAATACCGATCCTCCAATTTTTTCACATCCACGTCTGAAACAATATCTCAGAGGAGCAAAGAATTTAAGGCCCCCTAGGACTCCACCCATTCCTGCTTGGGACCTCAATTATGTACTGGAAAAGCTTACTCTGCCACCTTTTGAGCCTGCTGCCACATCCGATATAAAGTATTTATCATGGAAGACTGTTATCCTACTGGCTTTAACTTCAGCCAGGAGAGTCTCGGAGTTACAAGCGCTCATGGCTGTGGAACCTTACATTGTTTTTCATCAAGACAGGGTTTCTTTGAGGACTAACCCTACTTTCATGCCTAAAGTAGTTTCTAAAGTGGCTTTAAACCACACTATTCACCTGCCAACTTTTTTCCCTAATCCACAAAATAAGGGGGAGAGGATCTTGCATTCTTTGGACATACACAGGCAGCTTCGCTTTTACCTGGACAGAACCAAGGATATCAGGAAAACAGAACAACTGTTTGTTTCTTATGCAGCAAATTCCCAAGGCAAAGCTATTTCAAGACAGACCATTTCTAAATGGATTGCTCATGGAATCAGATTTTGTTACTCTCATCATTGAAAGCAAATGGAAAAATTAGGACTCACTCTACCAGGGCTGCTGCTACTTCAGATGCCTTTCTCAGGGGAGTCCCTACCAAAGATATTTTGGAAGCTGCAACTTGGAGTTCAGTGCATACTTTTTCTAAGCACTATAATCTCCCTCTTTATTCTAAATCTAGGGCAGGCTTTGCTTCTGCAGTCTTGCAAGGCCTTTTAGCCGCCCCTCCTACTCTATAACCACCACCCTTTATCTCAGCTTTGGGATTCAACCCTACAGTGATGACTGCAACAGTGAAACACGATGAACATAGTACAGTTGTGTACACTTACCATAAATGTAGATGTTCGAGTGTCTTCACTGTTGCAGTCTGGGTTACCCACCCTCCTGTCCCCTTTTATACTTTTATTGGTGTGGTTCCCTGCTTCACCCTTCTTCTGAGGTGTATTTGCTACAGAGTATGGGGTTTGTTGTATGTTACATTTTTGTTTTACTTTTAGCCTTCACTTTTGGGCACCTGACATCTGGGGCAAGAAAAACTGGAGAACATGGCGTCGGCTGGAAGCTTTGTACCCCTGGCGCACTGATGTCAGGGAGGATGAGTACACAGCCGACGTCGGACCCAGACTTTGGGATTCTGGCTGACCAAGGGCTGCCTGCCGGCAGGAAGAACCCTACAGTGATGAGTGCAGCAGTGAAGACACTCGAACATCTACATTTATGGTAAGTGTACACAACTGTACTTTCTCTATGCTTTGCACAGTCCCAGATATAATTTGTGCATTTATTTTGGTTTGTTCAATCTGTTGCTCTCATAAAGTTGTTAAATTGACTTTTGTAACAACAAAATCTTATTTTTATTTAGGCCCTGGCATTGAGTTTATGTAGTATGCACTCCACTGGCTTCCTTATCTGCCATCACCTGTGATAGGTCATTATATTTGCTCCCTTTACTTCCGAGATGTATGTAGTACTGTCAGAATTCATCTGTACACATGGTGCATACTCACTGATGAGTGGTTTCTCACCTAAGCTTCATCTGCACAATCTACGTTGACTAAAAGACATGCCAGATCATGTAAAATGTCATGCTTTCTATTGATGCTCAGCTATGTAAAATGGCACACCCCAGCTGGGTTTGTGTATATACTTCGCATTTGCACAAGCATGCAACAAACCAGCCGTAGTTTCCTTTTCTTATCCCTAAACCATGCACATATTCATTTAGGGCACCCTTGACTCAAGTTTGTTGACTGGCATGGCTGTTCCGATAAATATGACCTTATTTTCTATTGGCATGATTTTATGCAGCCTCATGTGGTTCTGCCTTTTAATTTAGTGTGGTGCCGGAGTTTGGTGCTTTGAATAGTCATTATCTTGTTTGACAGAACAATGAGAAGAGGTTCTCTATCTTCCAGCTTTTGAGTTTGTCATGCAGTAGTGTTTTTGTGTCTGACTAACTGCATTTTAGTTCGTTGCAACCCAGTACACAATAGCTTTACTGGACAACACTAATGCACTGTGTCTTTCTCTTCCTCTAGAAAGGAAATCCATTTTCTAGGTACCCAATGTTTCCCTCCACAGATGTTTTTCTCGTAGCTAAAGTCTTCTTAATGTTTGACACACCAGTGTTAGAAACTGATATCTGCCTGTGTTCTGTTCTGTCCCACAGCTAAATGTTGTCACAAGCCCTTGAATCTAATCGTCATGAAATGCCCAGTCCAAATTTCTTCTTCTACTTGCAGTTTCTGTCTTCTCTCATCTTGATTTTCTTGTCATGTACAGGTATTTATAAAATATCTGTATTTGTTTACAGGTCAGAGTTGACAGATCAACAAAGGTGCTATATGCAGATGTTATGGCATTACAGGCAGACTCTGAACATGAACTTCAGCAAAGGATAGGGGACTTGAATGCAAAGCAAAAAGCATATTGGATTAAACTGAGTACAGATAAGATGGTTGTAATGGTAGCATATGAGGGAAATCAGAAGAAGCTGAGAATTGAGATAGAAGGGGAAATAGTGGAAAAGTTTAACAGCTTCAAGTACTTGGGGAGGATTAGTTGAGAAGTCAAGTCTGAATAAAGGAGTCAAAGAATCAGAAGGACCTTAGCCAACTGGCACAGTGTGTCAGGGGTAGTGTATGACAGAAGAATGTTGAAGAAGCTGAAAAGTAAGGTATACAAAACAGTGGTGCAACCAGTACTTCTGTAAAGTACAGAAACCTGGGCAATGAAGGCAGAGCAGATGAGAAAGCTAGAGGTGATGGAGATAAAGTGCCTGAGACAGGTTGTAGGATGTGTACTCTCTGACAGATGGAGAAATAAGGACGTCAGAGCAGAAGCCCAAGTAGCTGCAGTTGCAGAGAAGGTGAAAGAGAACAGATTATGTTGGTTTGTTACATATAGGCATACCTCTCAACTTTACAGGTTTTCGCAGCATGTCCAGATTTTTGCCTCATATTTTTGGTCTGTTCCTTATAAAAATTTGTTATTTTGCAGATTTTTATAGCCAATCAGTGAGGTTTGAATTCACTAAATGATGACGATCATTTGAGTTTCAGACTTTATATCCTTTAGAAAATGCATGGTGACACAAGACCTTTTATTTTATCAATTTTCTAAGTTAATAAGAACACTGTTTAAAATTTGTCCCCCCCCCATTATATATATAGAAGGTTGAGAGATTCACCTGTGCAGTAAGTTAGAATACAATCTAATGAAGAAGATTTGGGACTGACAGCAAGAAGATGAGGAAATGAGGACGTTCAGCAAAGAGAAAGCACGAGACATTCAGGTACGGCTGTTGAAGAAGGAACGAGAGTGGCATTGAGTTGAAAAGGTGGTTGACCATTGATGCTGCACCCTGATCCCATGTAGAAAAATGAGAAAAAGAGGGTTGATGATGATAAAGGATTTGTATTTGTGTAAGAGAACAGTGACATTTTTTAAAATGCATATAGCTGAAGTGATTATCTTCAGACATTTCCAGGGCCTTCTGCTGGTGGTTAGCTCAGGACACTTTTTTGGTTAATTGTTTTTTGTCATTTAATTTATAACATAATTATTTTAAATGTTTATTTTTAGGTGTTTCTCTACCCAATCCCACACTTATTTCATCTGTTTAGTTCTAGCTTCCATGCATACCCAGTCTTGGATCCCCCAGAAGCTCCGTTTGGGTACTTCCTAACATGAGCAGTTTGCTGAGTGGGCTTTCCAACTCCTTGGGAAGTCAACCTTGTTGCCAGTAAGTCAGTGTGTAATTACTGACATCAGGGTATCACCAACATTTTCCCCGTTTAGCCTGAGATGACCTGCAAAGTTCATGGTCTCTTGAAGTTGCTCAGGCATTAGGTTCTCCAAATCCTCCATCCCAGCAAAGAACAGCTGGCTATTGGTTGCTCATCCTACCTTCCCTGCCACAAGCCCTTCCAGTGGCCAAAATCCATTCCTGAACTCGAGTTGTCAGCAATGCAGACAGACTCCCTGCCTCTTTTCCCCGGGAGCCATATTCTTTGAAAGTCTTAGTTTCTTTTTGAAATTAGGAGACTGAAGCTCTGAAGGAGCAGCATGTGAAACCTGGAGAAAAACTAACAAATGTCTTCTAGCTTCTTATAATTTCACTGCCTTTTGCATTTTGCTTTTCTGAATAACTTTCTTTTGTCTGTGCTTACCATATATCTATCCCAGAAGTTATTCATAGACGTTCCTTCCTCCACTTCAAGGTTAAAAGTTTATCACCCAGACAACCATTAGGGATTTTGTGATGCTGTTCTAATCCTAAAATCCATCTAAGTGTCTTGATGCAAGTGCCTTTCGAAGTAGGGCCTGGCGCACTGCAGTAATATTTAATGTACGCCTAATTCTTCCCATAGGTAAGTGCATGACCCTGGCTCATGAGCTGCATGCTGTAGCACATAGCTTCCACCGGGTGTCAGTATAACAGCAGACCAAGCTATCTCCCTCCTTACAGAGTAGGAGAGTTGGCATATCTGGGTTGCTAGTCAATCCCAGGTCATGTGAATTACATTTAGACCACTACCGTTCTATACCGTGGAGCTGGCTTGCTGTTGTAAGCAGCAGTTTTTTATTAATTTGATTTTTACCTCATTGCCATTGATGATAAAAAAACTTACAGCTGTTGTATATGCTACTGCCTTGTCATGATTTTGAACACTGCATTGTCAATCTATGCCAAGAGTCTTCTACTAAGACTTTAAACAGTACTTGTCCTAGATATGATAGAGAAAAGGGGAGTGTGACCAAGACTTATATATATAAATAGCATAGATGAAGGAAGGATGTTCAGCTCATGTGATTAAACCCGAGGAAGTATATGAAATGGAGGTATTTGCTTCTTGTGAAGGAGAGTAGATGCTGAAAAGAATCTTCCTTAAAATAGTTGGAAATCAAAAGATTACTTATAAAGGGACCTTGACAGCTGCAAACAGGAGTGTAGAGCCAAGCCTTTTTGCTGGTGCATTGGATTAGAGTTCTACCTTTCACCCTTGACCTCAGACTCTGGAATGGATCTCAGTTACATGGAGGTTGGGAGGGGTCTGTGTGCTATGGAGTAACTCGCCTTCCTTAGAGAGTGCTGAATGGCCATCATTTGCATTCTACAATGCAGGCTAGGAATGACAACATAGGAACAGGAGAGGAAATGGGGAGTCTGTCTTCTACTCCTGTAATGCAACTACAAACCGATGTATACAAGACCTCATTGCAAAGAACGGAAGTTTCTTCCTTTGGAGCATGGATATGAGATATCAGGAGTACCAGTGACAGGAGGAGCCTAGCGAACACCTATATAAGGAGGAATATAATTATGAAGAGTGAGAGCGAACCTTGTAAAACAGTATCACAGCAGGCATAGGTAACTGGCACGTGTGTATGCTATAGTTGTAATTTTTTTGAGAAGGTCTGTTTTTGTTATATTTATTTCCATATAATACTCATATACTTGGGTAGTATTTATCAGACCATAAGACTATTAATGAAATGTCATGTTTCCATATGCTGGTCTAAAGACAAGGCGAGACATTCCATAAAAATTTTATTTGTACAGATTAATGTAACTTGTTTATTCTGAAAAAGTTGTCACAGCACAATAAAAACATAACCATATCCACTAAAGTTGTAAGTGAGTTTAATTGGATACATAATGTGGAGACTAGCTGGTCATCTTTTTTTTTACCCTTTGGGGGTATATTTAAAATCAACATAATATTCAGTTGCTGTTAGTACTGAAAAAGATAGCTTTTGTTCCTTTTCAGAGGTGCAGCGCTGCTCAGTGACCAGTAGTGTTTGTTTGTTGCTTGTAATGTATTTATTTATTGACATTTTTTGACCGAGAAAGTTCACTGGGTCCAGAACCCATCTTCAGTGGAGGCCTGGGGAGAAAAAGCTCCATTTACAAATCCAAAAAGTATACTGGACAATATTATATAAACAGCAACATACACAATTTCAATACAAGTACTTCAAGAATAAGTTCATAGGTTCATACTAGGCTATCTGCCCTAGGGCATTTATAAGCCTAGCCAGAATGTGTTTGGCTTTCGCCACCCATTTTAAATTTATTTTGCTATGCCCTTTTTCGAGGTTAGTATACTGTGCCTCTGTCTAACAGTGACACAGAAGTGATACCCGGGGTAAACCTACGATCTCCCATCCACTCATCAAGATTCCTCTTGAAGAGAGTCAATGAGGGACTCTGCCTAACCTGGACTGGGATTTTATTCCAGAGTGAAGGGAGCCTCTGGGTTATGAATCTGTCCCTCCAGCATGTCCTATTTATTTCAGTGCTGAGGTTCAAGTCTCGAGCGTAGCTCGATGGGATTTGGATTTTCTGAGGTGCAGCATGTCCATTAATTCCGGGTTGGACATGGCTTTATACGTCAGGCACAGATCGCCTCTGAACAGGCGGTATGCCACTGAGTAGAGCTGGAGTTTCTTTAACCGGGCAGCATATGGCATCTGTTTGAGCCCTTTGATCCTCTTGGTGAGGTACTTTTGGGGTCTTTCCAGTTGCTGCAGGTGTCTGGTAAGGTACATCCCAAAAGGGGCATTGTACTCAGTTATGGGCCTGATGAGGGATGAGTAAAGAGGCACGATGACCTCCCCTGATC